>NC_080380.1:10000000-10182345 GCF_014773155.1 Arachis stenosperma
ATCGACGTTATGCCGACAGTGGGATTTTCCAGGTTTCATGCGAGAACACTTCTTAAGCTAGACAGAGGAACCAAGGAGGAAGGAGAATCGAGAGCAAAGACTGAGAGGCTTCTGTGCAATCGTCTGGAACATCTGGTTGGAAAGAAATAGAAGAGTTTTCCAGAATGCAAGCAAAGGTGTGGAAGAGATTTTCAACATGATGGTGATGAGCGCTAATGAATGGAAAGGTGTAGATCTCTTTGGTTGTTGATGACTATGCCGTAGATGATAGGAGGCCCCTTTTTTATGCTGTTGTATCACTCTTTATTAGGCTTTTGGTACTGATGTGTCTGTTAATTTGTGCTCCACTGTGTTGTGTTGAGCTCTTGTGTTAAAAAAAAAAACATATTAATCAATTATTTTATAATATATAACATTAATCTATTATTATATTACGTATCACTTAACGTACATTTTTTAATTTATAAAAAGATTAATTGACTTGTGATAATAATTTTTAAAGATTAATTAACTAATTTAATTTTTAGAAAAATAATTTGAAGAATAAATAATTTTTCGAGAATGAATTGAACATTATCCCAAAGTTAATGTGTTTGTTCAATTAACTACTCTTGCAATTCATCAAAGGAGACCACTTTAAGAAAGACACTAAAAATATTTTTTAAGGGCGTTTACATGTGTCATGTTATTATTGGATATTTTTATTAAATTGGTTAATAATTTAATTTTTAATAAATTATAACAAAATCGATTTATTATAACAATAATAATAAACCCAATTATTTGTATTATAATTATTAGATTCGATTTTATCCGATCGAATTACACAATCTAAACCGAATATCTTTAAATTTTTTGATAAAAGACAAATATATTCCTGATCTTTTGTTTTATGAATATTTAAATCCTTAAAAAATTAAAAATACAATTAAATCTCTAAAAAAATGGGTTTATTGTTATTGTTATAAAAAATCGATTTTATTCTAATTTGTTAAAAAATTTAAAATAACCGATTTATTAGTACGTCTAATAATAATACAAAACATAAGTGTCTTTACAAAAAGACATTTTAAACGTCTTTATGAAAACATCCCTTTTTAATATTCTATAATGGCTTTTATATAACTGATTTGAGCAAACATCAATTTTTTCTTTTTTGGAAATATATATTGATATTCATTGATAGAGAAGTAACCTTATTTAAACTGAGATTCTCTATCATTATATCTGTTGATGATTAATGTTTTTACTGTAGGTCATATTTATTTAAGAGCAAACGGTTAGTTACGAAATACTTGCTATTTTTTTTTTTTTGGATCGATGGATTGGACAACCTCCAATTTTAAGTTACACACTCATACACACTAACTTAGCCACTGCTAGAATTCAAACTTATGTGGCTTTTGGATCGAGGCAAATACTTTTGCCACTGGACCACATGCCTTAGCCAAATACTTGCTATTTCTAAAGTGGGATTCAAACTCTACGTTTTTTTCATAATATCTCCAACCCAACCCACTAAAAACTAATTTGTTGTAGATGAAAACTCCATTCACAGATAAACTCTCTATGTTTACTCGGCTCAAAATAGGTTAGATAAGGATTTTTTTTTTTTTGGGTTATGACTAGATATTAGACAAGGATGTCTTAAAATAACTAAATTCAATTTGGACTGGTAGAACCAACTAAATTTCTAAATGCTAAATGTAGTTAATCCATATTAAAAGTAACTTTTCAAGCTGATGGGCCAAGATAAAAAAATAAAAAACCTTTTAAATTGTTCGTATACATTATAGTTATACATAAATAGCAGTTTGAGCATGTCCAAAAAAAAAAAAAGCAGTTTGAGCCTATGATCCAGAAAAAAAAAACAAAAAAAAAATAACAGTTTGAGCCCTAGTTGAAATGGCACAGGAGGATGCCTCCTAGATGTTGCATCTAGAGTTTACTCCCAAATATCTTATGATTTGATAATTTGTATCGGATTGAATTAAATTATTAATTTAAATTTTAAATTAAAAATTTTGTAATTTTAAAATTTTAAATTATTTGAATAAAATTAGATGAAATAAAAATTAAAAATAAAATCAATATAATATTATTTAAAATATTATATTAATACATTAAGAGATTTTGTATAGATCTTAAATGTAATTAAAATTTTAAATTGTTTTTTAATTTAAAGATTTTTTTAAAAATAGAATATTTAATTAATTATACAAATACAATAATACGAGTACTTAAAATTGTATTAAATAAAATTGAAAGAAATAGAAAAATCAAATCAAATTAGACTATAACATATCTAGTATATTGAGCTTAATTTTTTACTGTATACACAATATCATTGTTCACTTGCTTGGGTAAATGACGGTTCGGATGGAGTTGAAGTTGGAACAACTGGTGAGATGGTAGATTCGGACTTGAACATAAGTTTCTTGAAGAGGATGATAATCTAAGTGGTCGGTGGGTCAGTGAGTAGGACCACTTACAAAGACATTCTGATGCTAAAGTTAGTGTCTGTACAATGAGAAAGCTGAATATGGTAAAAAGGTGACAATTAGGTTCCTCTCCATTTGTACTTTGAACTCGGGTGAGCTCCCTTCTCTTGGACCCATTTGCCTGAAAGTTTTTACTAGCTGTCTAGGTTTCCTTAGCAGAACGTGAGGCGGCGCCTGAATTAGGGTTAAGCAATATGTCGGGTTGATGGTTCGTGATCGGATCCGGAATCCTTGTCAGGTCAGGTTGGAATGTAACACCCTACCATACAAAGTCTTATGCTTAAGTCATAATTCAGAGATGGCAAGGTATTACGACCTCTAAAATAAAAATTTAGTGAATATCTTAGTATGAATGATTGATTATAACTAGGAGCCTTTGTGGAGAAAGGGGTAAACAAAAACCGCAACTCAAAAGCGCATCACTCCGATCGATAACGTAACGAACAAGGATAAACCAACGCGAGATTATATATATACAAGGGAGTGCCAAAAACAGGAATATCAGGACTCAAGATCCGGCTGCGAAGATAACCGGTCCGAGTATAACAATATATACATATGATAAAATAAGGAAAACCCCAAGGAAACCCAAAGGGACACAAATACATAAAACCTATTCTCCAAAATCTCCCATAAGAGGAGTCATCACAGTTGTATTATTTAATGGAGATAAAAGTATCTAAGCAAAACATATAAACCAAAACATAGCCCCGAGAGCAAAGGATCTTCGCAATATAGAAGTCTCCAGCATGCATCAGCGGGACACCTCACGTCCTGCATCTGAAAACCACAAAATCCGCATGGGTGAGAACCAGAGGTCCCCAGCATGGTAACAGCTTCCACATATATAATACGTAATAATAGAGGAAAGCCAAAGGCAATCCTATGACTCCCTCCAGATAATGTCAAAGCTTATAAACAAGCTAAACCATATAAGGGCATCTGACTAAAGATTCTTCAGTCTAACTAATACTTCCCTTTCCAATTCCTTCAAACCTCCCAACCACCAGTAGGAGTATATTATAGCAAACACAGATATATCAAACAAAGAATATACAAATAGTAGCAGTTAAGACATTTAGACAATTAGCAAGTAATATGCAGTCAAATAGGCAATCTCAAACAATTCACATAGTATGCATATGATGAATGCCTGTCCCTAGTGGCCGATGATATCATCTTGTCGGTTATAGAGCCAACCCGACAAGTCCTGGTCGCTAACCATTGGACTGTCCCTCTGTCGTGCATCCCCAAACTCGAGTTATACTCGTTATAAACTTGATCATAAACATGATCCATATCCATCACCCTCACTGGTGAATATTTACGGGGGTTCGAGCTCATCCAGGCCTTTCACAGTGCCCGGCCACACTTACGACATAGGGTCAACAGAGTATCAAGTCTCAACCTGGAGCACGTGGTGGCTAGCCACTGCTACTACCCAGGGAAACTCGTATCTCTGATAGTGGAAGTGCAATTTACAATTATCAATAATTCAGCATCAACATGCATGAATTCTCATCCATGGATCAACATCCATATCAGCCATCCGGCTCACGGTTCAGTCCGGAACCAGCCAATATTCATAGCATACACAGCTATTCCGGCTCACGGTTAAATCCATAACCAGCCATTTCTTTAACAATTACAGCCTTTCGGCCCATGGCATAACAAACACTTCCACCACCATCCTCCGTATCTCACATAATCATCTTGATCCTCATTGATCATACATTTTTCCCTTGCTTCACTCGCAAGTTATCACATTCACTAGCCCCTTTCTAATAGCTAGGCATATTATGATGATTTAAGACATGAATGGTGAGATCGGAGGCTTAGAAGTATGAGATTTGGCTTTTAAAACTCAAAAATCAACTTTGGGATGAAAACAGGGCCACGCGCACGCGCACTCCACGCGCACGCGTGGATGGCCTCAAAAACTCATCGACGCGCAAGCGTCATGCACGCTAACGCGTGGATTCAAAACTTGCCAATCGACGCGCACGCGTCAACCACGCGTACGCGCGGGTGTTCTCGTGCCCCAGGCACCACACCGGCACAGTTCTGGCATAACTCTCGGGAAAATGGCTGGGCATTGGGTGCAGCACAATCGGCGCGCCCGCGCACATCACGCGTACGCGTGGATGGCACTTTTCGGAAGATCGACGCGTACGCGCCAAGTGCGCCCACGCGCAAGGGGTCATTCTGCTAAAAATTTTCTAAGTCAAAAGCTGCAGAATTTCACAGATTTAAACCCCAATCTTCCAACGGACATAACTTCCTCATTTTAAATCGTTTTTCACCCGTTCTTCGAACGGCATGGACATCCCGGATCCAATTTCATTTCTAAACTGATTTGGTACAAAACGGAGATCCGTAGTCCAAGTTATGTCCCGTCAAAGTATGCCCAAAAACCATATTTTCATACAAAACCACAATATGCCATTTTCAAAACAAATTCAACTCTTTTCAAAATCAATCAAAACATGCCAATTTCATCCCTTTTCTTTGAAATCAATTCAAAATGTATCAAATTCAACATCAAGCCTCCTCAACTCACACATTGACACATAACCACAATTTACCAAAATCACTATCTCATCATTTTATCCCACTTCACCCAAGTGGCTCAAACTCAAACATATTGACATATCATATAATATTCCTTATGCCAACTCTCAACAACATCAATTCCAATAAATCATCATTGTACATAATCAACATCATACTCACCATCAACATGGTTCAACCCACAATTCAACCATAACCAATCATCAAGCATATATCACAACATGCATATTTCTCATACATCATACCACCAAGGCATCAATATTTATCATCACATATATGACCACATCATATATCTCAATCATTCAACAACATCAACCATTCAATGCCTATCTTAGGGCCTCTAGCCTAAGTATTTCCTACCACATTACATATTAGATATGGGAAACCGAAACCATACCTTAGCCGAATTTCCCAAGCTCCACCGGAGCCCTTCCAAACCACTTATCCACAAGCTCTCAAGGCCTCAACACCTCCAAGAACAGATTTTTCACCACCAACCCTTCCCAAGCTTTTCAAAGTCACCAATCAAGCTCCAACATTCACATATACACAACCTAAGCCACAATCATCATACCCATACACAACATCTCAAAACCCAAGCATCATAAAGCAACAAAATACACTAGGGTTGAGAATCTTACCACACCCAAGGTCCAAGGAGACAAGATTAACCTTCTCCTTCAAGAGAGTTGGGTCCTATAACATCAAAGAACCCAAAATCTCAACATTTCACCCAAGAAACTCGAAAACAAGGCTGGAATTTCGAAGAGCAAAACGTGGCTTACCTCAAGATTAATTGTATGGGTTTTGTAGAGCTCTCCGCGGTGAACGCGTGGCCGCAAACGGGGCGGCAATCGGAGCTCTAGATCAAAAGTTGTGGTGGTTTGAAGATCAACCAAGGGAGAGAACTTGAAAGAGTGTTCTTCCTCCCTTTCTTTCTAATTTCAGCTTGTGTGTGTAACAAATGAGGAGAGAGAGTGCTGAAAACTAGGGTTTTGGTTAAGTTATGTTGGGCCAAGGGCCCACTTTGGGTCCAATTGGCCCGGTTTGGCCCGTTCGGTCCAATCTTGGTCCGAATTCTATAAAATTGGTACCAAAATTCTCGTCTCAGTCTCCTCTATCACATTTAGCCATAAAAATCACATTTTAGGCTTTCTAAAATAAATTCTCATTTATGGGTTAATTAGCCGTTAATTAACCGGGTTTTACATGGAACAGTGTCCCTAACGTACCAGGTCGTGAAGTTCGGAGCTTATGGTTGGTATGTTCGAGTCACCTGCACTTTCACGGGTCGAGTCTTGTCTAGCCCGAGAACCCGTTGACGAAGTCCATGACTCCAATGCGCGTGAGTTATTTTCAACCGTTGCTTGGAGCGTCACTTTGATTTCTGTGTTGAGAGCATTAAATGCTCTTTATGACTGATTTAAAAGCAGGGAAAAATCAATTGACAACTTAAGAAATCTCTAGTTCCTATATCTCTTGAGAAACAACTTTACTGGTGGTCTTGGTCTCCTCAATTCACTCAGACAATGCAGACAATTGACAAAGAGTCTTTTAGCATTTAATCCCCTTGGTGGAACACTTCCAAACGCCAATGGAAATCTTTCACAATTTCTTCAAAGGTTTGATATAAGGAGTTGTAACATCAAGAGTGAAATTCCTCCACAGATTGAAAACTTGAAAAACCTATATGATTTAAACATGTATAATAACCAATTTGTTGGAAAGATTCCAAACACGATTGGGAACTTACAGTTTCTCCAACTATTGGATCTTTTGAAAAATAGATTAAATAGTTCTATCCCAAAATAACTTTTTAGGATTTAGAATTTGAACCAGTTAATTCTTAGGTATAACAAAATTTTGGGACAATTCCAAGATGTGTGGATCATCTTTATTCTCTAAGAATACTTTATTTAAATTCCAACAATCTAACCTCCACAATACTTTTCACACTTTGGAGTCTCAGTCATATCTTGGAGGTAAATTTATCCTTCAAAGGTCTTGAAGGGTCTTTGCCAGCTGAGATAAATAACATGAATGCTGAGATAAATAACATGAATGTTGTGATCAATTTGGATATTTCACATAACAAGCTTTCAGAAAAAATTTTCACCGGAATCGATAGTTTACAAAGAATATTGAATCTCTCATTAGCCTATAACATGTTACAAGGGCCTATTCCTAATTCAATTGGGAACATGTTGAGTTTGAAATTTCTTGATTTTTTTTCATAATCTTTCATCAGAAACCATTCTTAAGTCCTTGGTGAACATTGTTGATCTCAAGGTTACAAACTTGTCTTATAATAGGCTACTTGCTGAGATTTCTTATGGTGGCAAGTTTATAAATTTTAAATTTGAATCATTCATGATGAATGATGGACTCTGTGGAAGATCAAATTTTAGAGTCCCACCATATTTCAATGATAGTGCAAAACATAGTAGGAGATCCAAAGCTCTGAAATTGACAATACCTTAAGGGTAATACTACGGTGATGAAAGGAATAATTTTTTTTATATGCCAAAAAATGTGAAAAAGTTGGTTGGTGAATATGTGTTAAGTTGTTCTTTAAAGAACGGCAATTCTGACTAGAAGCAGAAGCAGCAGATTGTAACAAATAAAGTAGATTAATCAGATAAAAATCATGTTGTATTAATTATTATGATTAAATGTTTGGATTTTTTTATTTCGAGCTCAATAAAATTTTTTGTAGCCAAATTATTTATTCAACACAAATGGATTGGGATACTGTCTTCTTTCTCTCTGGGCTTAGTCCCTGTCTAATAATAATAATAATAATAGTAAATATTTTAAAAAAAATCATCATACATTGTTTTATTATGAGCTAGACCCAAAAACATAATATTAAATGTGAAAAAACTAATATTTAATCTATTTTTAACATAAAAAAAATTATAAAATACTTTAAAATGGTACTCTTTAGATTTTAAATGATTTACAATTTTTAATAATTAAATCAAAACTAAACATTACAGCAATTTCTTTTTTAATGTGATAGAAAATCATCTTTCATCTTATTTTTTAATCTTGTGTTAATTGATTAAGAAACTAATAAAATATAAAATATTCCTAAATTAAATAGATAAAAAATTAACCGATTTTTTAAAAATGATAAATAAAAAATATAATTACTTGAAAATTAGTTTGAAATAGTAAAATTTCGAAAAATTACAACTTATAATTTTTTATCAATCTACAAGAATACAATTACACTAATCTTTGTTTAAGAAATATGCATGTTTACTTTGAAATAGAAAAATAATGTTTTGAATGCATGGTGAAAATTAGAATAACACGTGGTATTGTACCTAGTAGTGAGGGACTTAAACCGGTGGATTTATTTTAACACAACCAAATCAACTTTCGAACTTCATACACTGATTACAACCTTAATCATTACCAGCTCTTTTTAACACCTACACTCTCAGAACTTTAAATACCTAGCAACTACTAATCACATGCACTTTCACTCAATCAATTCCCATTTAACACATTTTCGTTTAAATTAGACTAAACATGCATGTGTACCTAATGTTCATGTTCTCCATACATTATCAATTTATCAATTGTCCTACTTAAAATTCTAAAATGATCTTACATTGCAACAATAATGTTCGACCTCATCTATGATCACAACTTGTCACTTGCAATGCTTTTTTTTTTTAACCAAACAGTGACTCGAGTATTTGATTATGATCACTCTCACCAAATAAATTTTTTTTATTTAATATAACATTAGTAAAAGTTTTAATATCATCAATATACTTTTAATAGTACTTATGTCAATGCTTAGGTTACTCCCAATGTTAGTTTTTTTTTTCTTCTGCCTCCCAAGCCCTTCCAGGAATCCAGGTCAGACTATATATAAAAACAAGAAACGAATTCCTTTTCCCATATTGCATGGTCCAATTAACTATGGGCCTATGGCTAATATCAACATACTAGTTTTCTCTCTCAAAATGAATATTTTAGAAAACAAACCGTTAGGCCCTACACAATACAAAACCCTTAAAAATCCCAAGTCCATCCTTACAACCAAAAAAACCCATGACCTACAAAAATTCCAATCCAAAAGACCAAAACCATAACTATCATTAATATAAGCTTATGACGTGCCTATGAGTCTTTGTTCATGTTAGGGTGTTCAAATCCAAACCGATTTAAATTAAACTGCTCATTCAATATAATTTAAATCGAAAATCGATCAAAATCGCATTAATTTAGATTTGATTAGATTCTATTTTTTGCAAACCGCTGGATCGGATCGGATTTCGAATCTATTTTTCATAACCGATCCAATCCAATTCAAACCGCACAATGTGCTATAATATTATTATTTTATTATTATATTTACAATTATACTTATAACATGATCAATTTATTATACATTTTTATATTATTCATGTATTATTATTATTTAATAAATATTTTATGTTTAAAATATTATTTATTTAATTATTTTAACTAACTTATAATTTTATTTCTATTGTTATGTTATCGTTAGTTTTTTAAAATATTGTTGAGACTTATTATGTCATTGTTGATTATTTAAAATTTGATGTTGAGACTTATTATATGTATTTAATTTTTTTAATTTACAAAACCGTAAATCCAATCCAATTCAAACCGTTTGAAATTGGATCGGATCGAATCGGATTTTTTTTAAAAGATCATCCAATCAAAACTGCACCACAAGTAAAATTAGTGTTCGGATCGGATGAGTTTTTGACTCAAAACCGATTCAAACCGCATCACGAACATTCCTAGCTTATATGGCATATCTTCTCCTTTCCACCTCAAAAATTTAGGATTCAAATTTTAAAAATTGCAATTAAAAAAAAATATAATAAAAATATAAGAAATATAAGTGTGTTGTGTACCTAGGATTAGGGTTGTTACCTCTCATGACTCTCCTAATGATGATGACGACACAAGGAAGAAATTGAAGTTAAGGCTATCCATTATAATTTTATGTTTTTGTTGACCTCTATGTTACTTGTCCGAACCTCTATTTATACATACTAGTATATCTACCTGTGTCTTGTACGAGTTAATATATGAATTATATAAAGTATTTACCTTTTTAAAAATATATAAAGTATTTATCTCTGAAATATGTTTTTGTTGACCTTTATCTTACTTGTCCTCTTTTTATACATATGGTGTCAATCAATTCATTAAAAATGTTTTATTAATAGTGATAATTTAATTAGATGGACATGAAATTTTAGAAAAAAAAAATTATACATCATGAAAAAAGTGTAAATATAAGTTCAAATGTGAAATATAAAATAGAAAATGTAGATTAAATAATTGATGAAGACCCTAAAACAACTAAACAAGGAAATTACTTATAATTTTGTCCACAAAAATTTGTATTCTTCCCTATAATTTGCATGGAGATCCGGTTTCTTAGCCAAATAACAAATTGACAATCCCTACTAAAACCTAAAAAGGCATCAAATCTTCCTCATAAAATAAAAAATAAATAACTAAATAAATAAATAAAAAGGCTTATTAGCCCTCTATCCATTTCCCCCCTGTTCGTCTCTACTCTTGAAATCAACATTTTAGACAAAATGGCATCTTTCATGAGTAGGACAGCCCTTTTCCTCCTCCTTTCCGCCGTGGCCTTGTTCGCGGCCGAGGCCATCCCGGCCTCTCGCAACTTCCACGTGGTCCAGCACCGCCTAGACCTCGCGGCGGAAATCGGCAAGTTCTGCCAAAGCACCCAAAACGCCACTCTTTGCACTAAAATACTCCAACCATACTTTGAAGGCATTCACTTCGACCAATTCAAGGCCCTTGACATCACCCTTGACGCCACCAGTGAACAAGCCAAGTTAACCCTGGCCGCCATAGATAGCTTGTTCTTCAAGAAAGGTCTATCAAAGTCGACAAAGGACTCACTCAAGATTTGCAAGGATCAGTACAAGAGCATCTTGGGTTCCATCAAGGAGGCCAAAGCTATGGTGGCTACCAAAAATGTTATCGAGGCAAAGTACAAGGTTTCCGCTGTTATCTCCTTCTATGAAGCGTGCAGCGACTCCTTCGACATTGGCGAGACGATCCCTTTCGCCGCCCAATCTGAACCCGTTTTCCAGATTGGTGGCAACTGCTTGGACATTCTTGCTGCCATGGAGAAAGCTCTTCCTGCTAGGCCTGTTGTCATGAACTCACCTCCTTCTCCATACAGCAACGTCATTGGAACCATCTCATAAATTTCTTGGATTCGTCGATCATCATGCCTTTCGGTTGTTGGAACCGATCATATATGCATATATACTTCATCCATAGGTGTACATTAAAATCAGCTATTAGTATAAAATTAAACATATTTGTATTCGTATATAAATATATGGTGGTTGATTTTAGTGTACAAGACAACATTTTTGTATATGTATACTTGTTCTATTGCATTTTGTTATTAACTTTGGCAGAGATATCACATTGTTTGATTCATTTGATCGCATTATATATGTTGAGAATAAATAGTATAATTATAATTTAATCAATTATGTGTCAAATAATTTATTATTATTATTATATTAAAATGTTAATATAATAAGGTCTTTGATTAAATTTAGTGATTTATCATTGTGATAGTAATCATAATATTGAAAGATGAATCTTTTTTAATTTAATCTAGGATTAATCACCAAAAATGCACTTGAATTATTCAAATGCGGACAAAAATGCATCCAAATTTTACTATCGACAAAAATGCATTCAAATAATTTAAAAACACAACAAAAATATCTAACAGTAAATATATATTTTCAAAAAATGCCTTAGAGATAAAATTTTGATGCAAATTTTTGCAAGCATAAGTATAAAATTAATATATTATTATCTTTAAAATTTGGTAATTTTTTTTGTTAATTATATATTTTTTATAATTTTTTTTGTTAACAACCAATAATACTTTTAAAAATCACAAAAAAATATATACTTAACAAAAAATCACCAAAAGTTAAGAATAATCTCATTTTCCTAATCATACTTGCAAAAAGTCGTATCAAAATTCAATCTCTGATGTATTTTTTGAAAAATACATATTTAATGTTAGTTTTTTTGCAAGATTATCTAATATTAAATATGTATTTCTCAAAAAATACATTAGAGATTGAATTTTGATGCAATTTTTTGAAAGCACAATTGAAAAATGAGATATTATTTTTTTAAAATTTGGTGATTTTTTGTTAAGTATATAATTTTTTGTAATTTTTTTGCTAACAACCAATAATACTTTTAAAAAATCACAAAAAAATATATACTCAGCAAAAAATTACCAAATTTTAAAAATAATAATATCTCATATTTCTAATCATGATTACAAAAAATTGCATCAAAATTCAATTTTTAAGGTATTTTTTAAAAATACATATTTACTGTTAGATATTTTTGTTGTATTTTTAAATTATTTAAAGACATTTTTGTTGATAGTAAAATTCGGGTGCATTTTTGTCAGCGTTTAAATAATTTGGGGTGTTTTTGGTAGTTAATCCTTTAATCTAAATTGATTTTTGTCATAAGATTATTAAAAAGGGACATTAATAATTCAGAAAGATATATATATATATATATATATATATATATATATATATATATATATATATATATATATATATATATATATATATATATATGGTCTTCATTGGATGAAAATTAATAGATCTCATTTATTAAATTATATATATAGATGGTGTATATAGAGATATGACCATTAAACTGATTCACTTTGAGAATTCTCAGTGGCTATAATTACCGCATATTTGTCAATAGGATATTCTCAAAATGAACATAGTATTAGAATTTCCTTTGACCTGCGACTGTCATAGTAATTAATAATGTATTTATTATACTTTGATTTCAGACACTTAATACCCTAGGGTGCTAGTTGAATGGATATTGGGTATGATTTAAATACTTGTAGAATTAATGATTAGTCAATAAGGAATCCATCAACTCTCGGTAAAGAGTTTGAGCTCTATGATTATAATGACTGAGATAAATAAAACATTGGTCAAGGGGATTGAATGAATGAAGAAATGAGTTTCTTAAGTCATTCACAGTTCATTATAATAATGTAACAAGTTAGAGTTTGACAATTAAACCATATTCTAAAGGTTAACTAAGAGCTAGAAAGATGGAAGGAATTATACTTTGTTCTTTTCAAGTTCTCAGTAAAAATATATTACTTCATACTATCGGGTCGTTAAGGAGCGTTGTTAGACGCCAACCTTGATAAGTAAATTTAATATGAGTAATTTACTACCCGCTTAGTATTGAACCTATGGGGTCACGCACTGACGTGTGTTCTAATCAAGGTTCTGAAAATCGGTTCGAACTGGTCGATCGAACCAGTCGAACCGTGAACCTTTGCCAATTACGGTTCAAACAGAAGCTAAAACCGTCATATTGGAAAACCGTCATTAGACCACCGAACTGGCCGGAAATCGGTCGGACAAACCTTAACTCCCTAATTACGGCTGCGTTTTGGTTGTTGAACCCTAACTCCTTAACTTCCCTAACCATTACCCCTATCCTCTCCAGTCTCCAGAACGCGAAGCAGCACTTACCTGAATGGCTGGACCTCGAGCTTCCGGCGCAACTTCCATCTAGCTACCGTCGCCGTCGCAACTTTCGTCCAGCCAACGTCAGCCAACTCTGTTTGCACAGCCACTTTTCATCGCGCAGCCAGTTTTGTTGATCTTTGAAAACCGAAACCACCGCCAGCGCCACTTTCGGTTGCGCAGCCACTTCCAGCTGTGCCAGCTATGTTCCATACTTCTACCTCGTCAGCAACTGTCTTGCCTCTTGCCAGCCACTATTCCTACCAGCTCTGCTTTTTTTTTCAGGCTTCCAGTTTCTAGCCCTAAGTATTTATTTTTTCTTTGTAATAATAGTTGTTGAATAATTGATTGCGATAAGGATCACTGTCGGAAACGAGCCTTTTCTCATGTCTCCCGAACACAAAGCCAATTAAGATGAAAGCTTATATTTGCTCCTTTATATCTGTTGTCGGCATACTGGTCTTGGCCTTTATTGATTAGTGATTAGCTCTAGTTTATTATTGATTTTGTGTGTTGTGTTTTACTGTTTTGTTTTGTAATTTAATTGTACCTAGATTGTAATTGTGTTGCTTATTTGATGGCAATTATTGCACTATTTCTAACTGATTAGTGATTAGCTCAGTGCTTAATTGTTCATTTGTTCTTCACTTGTTCATCATTTTTTTTTGTTTTTTACGCTCTGTTTCTGACTTTCGAAGATCTGGTTGACTAGTTGTGTTGTTAATTTTTGTTGAATGATTATTTGATTGTTAGTTTACTCTGGTTCTGCTGCTGTTTATTGATTATTTTGAAGCTCTGTGTTGTTGTTTTTGTATTGTGGTTTTAATTTACTAATTATTGATTTTGAATGTCGTATGATTGTTAATTAGTGATGTGTTACTGACTTGTGTTTGTTTGACTATTTTGTGATTTACATGTGCTTGAATTGTGACTGCTTTGCTGATTTATTGAGTAACATGATGAAGGAGTATTAAAGTGTCAAGTTTAGCTCTGGGTTATTGCAAAATTTTTTTGTTTTTTCTGATTTGTTTTGAGTATCTTCAAGTGAATACAATTTTGCTGTGAGAACGGAGACACCTCTCTTGATTAGAAATTTGTGGTATATTAGGTGGCAGGTTAAAATTAGGTGACAATAGCTTTGAGCCTGTAGTTATGGAAGAATGAGGTTTCTGAACTTCTAATTTGTGTTAAATGATATGAATTGTATAGTTGCTACTTCGAAGAACCTTCATTCTTTTTTTTTGGTGAGGAAACCTTAATTCTTTTTCTTTGTTGCTAGGACAAATTTAAACCAAACTTGGAAATTATTTGATATTTTTTGTTTTTTTTATGTAATTACTTTATTGATAATGTCATCACAGAAAATATTTATAGGATGAAAAAAGAATTTTGGTTTCTCTTATAGCAAATTTTGAAAGCAAAAGCTTCAGTTCATTAAAATATTTAAGTTTGTACTTTATCTAAAGATTTTAAACTGATGATGACATTTTATGTAGTGTTTTAAATTTAGAAGATATTTTAAAGTTTATATTAGATTATAATTATATTTTAGAGTGTTTATTTATAATTTATTTATTATTTTAATATAATACGATTTTTTTGGTTAGACCATAGTTAAATCGGTTGGATCACTAAACCAGTAAATCAGTGACTAGAGCGATTTGATAACCGGTTCGATTTTTAGAACTTTGGTTCTAATCTTTGCTATAGAATTATTTAATTATTATTTTGATTTGATTAAATAAATAATTATATTAATTCAAATAGAATATTATTGTATTAATTGCTAGCACTAAGAATATAATAGTAGTATGATAATTGAGAATATTAAATGAGAATTGAGAATAATTAGTTATGCTATTTATAAATTTTAATTCTAAATTTGGATGAGATCCTAACTGATTATGTTTCAAATTGAGTTATGATATGATTTATAAATTTGAAAGATTCAAATTTAAAATCAGTAACAAATCTCATGCTATATATATGTATGCCAAGAGTAGAAGAATAATAGATGAGTACAAAACACAAGAGCTTTATTCATTTACCTGTGCACACATAAACGTATGTGTGCCTAATTCTTGGAGAAAAATTTTATGGCGTGCAAAGAGTTGCAAGAGGTTTCTCAATTTGGATAAGATGTTCATTAGTCAACGAGTTGACAATAAAGACTGGTCTCGGTGTGGATATGCATAAAGTTTTTGTATAATTGAAGAATAAAATTTTTACTAAAACGTCTAGATCTGATCTGTATATATATTATTGAAATAAAGTTTAAAGACAAAATAAATCTTTAAAATTTTTTTCGCTGAATATTATAAACACATGGTAATCCTTGGATATATATTTTAAATTCTTTTAAAATATATGGGTTATATATATATAAGGAAGCGTCTCTAAGCCAATATTTTTTTGTTGACAGACCAGTATATTATTGGTCGATACTATTGAGATTTAATATAAAATAGTCAAGAACTTAGATTAAAGGATAGAGTACTACTGTGTAAATTCACTTAAGAGGTAACTGAGTGCACAATGTTGCCTAAAGAAAGGATGCATTTTCTTTAGCTGGCTTGGAGACATTAAGGCAATATAGGAGTCAAAAGGATGTTTTAGTTCCTTTATTTTCTGGGCTTTTAAAATAAGTCTATTGAAATTTGTTGGATTTTTTTATAAATAATAATTGAAATATTTTATTTATGAATATAAATAATTTATATTAGATTTATTATTTATTATTTTATATATTTTGTTTATACAGTAAAAAAATTAAAATTATTTATATTTCATTTACACTGAGATATATAAAAATTTAAAAAATACATAAAAACAATACAATTTATTAATATTTAGATAAAATTAAACAAATTTACAAGTAAAATTTAATTTGATAAAAAAAATCTATATAAAAAAATATAATTTATTATTATTTAGATCAAATTAGATTAATTTATAAATAACTTTTAGACATAATATAATTTAAATCAAATAAAATAAAATTTAGAAATAAATTGATACCGTTACGTTGACACCTAATTTCTAAAAAATATAACTCTAAGTAGTTTTTCAAAAGAAGTCGATAATAACTACTTCCTCACTCACAAATAGTTTTTATTATAACATATTTTTTTTATTTAAATAGTTAAATTTTTTTAACAAAATTAAATAAGTAATTAATCTCTCCAACAAATTTATAAACATTTTATTTTTTCTAATATTTTTAATTTAAATTTAAAAATTAATATTCATAAGAATACATAAAAGATTTTAATAAAAAAATTTAAATTTTATATATACAAACCTTTTATTTTGGTCAAAATTTTTAAATTTTTTATGTATTCTTTTAAATATTAATTTTTTAAATTTGTATGTATCCTTTTAAAGGGAGTATTTATTTTTTCTGTATTAATTTTTTATTTAATATTTCTAAATTTTTAAATTTTTATATATTCTCTTGAGTAATAATTTTTAAACTTTTATATATTCTCTTGAGTAATAATTTTTAAATTTAAATTATATATATTTTAAATTTTGTTTGTTGCATAGTCATTTATCATATTGAGAATGTAAAAAAATAAAAAGATTTACAAGTTTGTAAGAATGATGAATTGTTTAGGACAATCTAATTTTATAATATTAAAAGATAGAAAATATTTAAAAATAGAATAAGAGGAGTAATTATTAATGACTTAAACTAGATCAACTCAATTTATAACTAATTTTTTAATTAAATTTATATTATATTTAAAATTTACTTGTAAATTTATTTAATTTGATTTAAATAATAATAAATTGTATCATTTTTTATTTTGTAAATCAATCTAAATCATACCATAAATATTATTTTAATACTAATTTTTTTTATAATAATACATATATTTTAGCATCAAAACTCTTTTTCCACAAGCTGCTGCCCATTCCTCTCTCTCATTTTGAAGTTTACAATCTTTACCACATTGTAAATGGGATACAATAGTCATTCTAATTCGGACTACATGACAAACCAATACCTGCCATACCTGGAGCAATGAAATGGCTTTGCCTCACCTGAAATATTTCTTATAATATATGTCGTTATATAATAGTAAAGCGAAAATAGTATTTTAATGAACTGTATATAAACATACTAAAAATTAACTATCAAATATAAATTAAAAATAAGTTGAATAACTCATACAGTTATATATAAATACATAAAAATTAATTTATTGATTGATTTATGATGTTCGTATAATATTCTCATTACAAAATATATAATTATAATTTTATGTTAAATAAGTAGAAATTAAATTATTAAATGAGTTTTAAAATGTCAAAATAATATTTAGATATATCGAACTATTTTATAAGAAATTAATTTTCATGTCTATCAATTTAATTTTTTTTTACGTAAACAATACATCGTAAAAAATTATTATTAAATAATTATATAAAAAATTTTCTTTAGTGTTGTTTAATATATAAATTTGACTATTTATTCTATGTATATTCCATATAAATATCTATTAAATTTATAGTGCTTGTTTCTGTCTATATTACAAGCATGTAACTATACAGAAAAAAAAAAACTAAGACTAAATTTTTAAAAAGTTTTTTAAGTTTATGACTTTTATTATTTAAATTTTTTAACCCATAATTAATTATATTGGTTCGCGAAATGCAGTTCTATGCATTATATTAGTTTTTGAATTTTTTTAATATTAAATCGAAGAACAAATGACTAGCTCTAATTTACCACGCTAGACACACGGTGCTTAATAGAAGCATTTTACTTTTGCATTTAAACAAGATAAAAACAAAAACATGAAGAAAAATTTATAAAATATGCAAATACTTATATTTCTGTTTATTGTTGGCTAGAACAAAACAATTTTATTTAGCTTTGTATCTGTGTGACAATTTAGAGCTAGTTCAGCATTTCTTTCATTGATTTAACGCTGGAAAGAGTTCGTAGACTAATATAGTACCTGCGGTTGAATCTCAAAGACTAATATAATAAATTTTAAATCTAAGAGACTAAAATAATAAAAACCATAAATTTCAAGGAGGACAATAGAAATTTAGTCGAGAAATTAACATGCAAATTTCTCTTTTTCTTTTTTTTTTTCAATATGCAGTGTCCTATATTCTATATACTTTTTAAATTTATATGTTAGTGTTTCTCCAAATTTAAAGTTTCCATGCACAAAGTGGATAAATAAACTGTGATAGAAGCATTGTCTTCATTAATAATTAAACAATGTTACACGAGGATTTGCATGTGTTCACGAAGAATATTAGAAACAATATTTAATTAATTAATGGGAGCAAGTTCCAATCACGCCGAAGCAGGGGTCACTAGGTTTCAATGTGACGGAGGTCGGCGGCGGAAGTAAGCTCCCGAACCTCCTCGCCACGCGTTTGAGGGCCCTCTCCTTTATCGCCGCCATTATATCCAAGACAACACTGCCGAGATCAAAAGACAACTTCAAATCGCTTTCAATAGGCGAGATTTTTCCAGAGAATCCATCCTCACAGGTGGCACGGGATGCCGTGTAACCGTTGAACTTATAGCTGGCCTCCACGGCGTTTCCGCTTTTCACCACCGAGAGAGAGGTTTCGAGGGAGTCAAGCATGTTAACGTACAGCTCCTTGCAGAGATCGAGATCACCGGCGATGTTCTTCGGAGTGGTGGGGTTAAGAATCAACGTGGATATGCGTTCGGAGGTTTTGATAGTGTGGTTCTTTGCCGCCAGAATCGCGATCTCTAAGGCCTTGTAATGGTTAAACGGAACCCTAACGTCGATCTTGGGCAAAATAGTCTTTACACAAAGGGATGGTTTAGTGCTGCTCTTGCAGAGGTTCAAGAGCGCAACCTGCGGAGTCTGTTTGCGGAGGAGGGAAGCTTGTGCCGCGTCAGTGTGGAGGGTGAGACATGAGAGGGACACAATGAAGCACAAAAGGATCTTTCTGGAATCCATTTTTTTCTTGGAATGAAGAAGATGTGATGAATTGAAGATACTTACGCTGATTAATTAGTAGGAGTATTTAAAGAGTGTGGTTGTATGTTATGAGATTGAATTTCCATGGTGGATATGCTAAGAATAGGGATTGGTTTTCAACCAAAATTTGGAAAATTGTTGTTAATTTGTTATCATGCATATGTATGTAGTTACTATATTTGGTGGGTTGTTCGTTGAAATGCCAGAATGATAATAACAAACGCTCTGGTAATACTTTTTTTTATCAATATTAGTTTATGAGTTTGTCGTAAGCTCAACTCTTTTAAACTTTTCAGATATACATAATAAAAAATTTATGAATATAATTCATATGAAAATTTAATAATAATAATTATTTTTTTATATTTATTCTAAATATTTTTTAAATTAATGAAGGATAATCCTATTTTTTTTACCTGTAACTTCGTTGTCTTTGAATCACCAAACTTAATCTATGCTTATCTACTCTTTACTGTCACCGTGCATCAAATATTCGCTGTCGGTCTCAGGTTCTCTCTCGACGTCGTTCTCATCCTCTCTCTCTTCTCAACCCAGCACCTCATTATTGTCTCGTTTATTCTCAATATTTTTCTTCTCTCTTCGCGTTATTCGTATTCAATTTCAAAGTGGTGGCGTAGATTTTAGAGAGTCAACATTGTCGTTTGCATCTTGGTACTCTGTCTCTTCCTTTATTGTTTTTCTTTCAATATTCCAATGGAATCTCAGTTTCAGGTATAAATTTACTTTATTTAGCTCATTTTTTATTTTTTTATGTTCTATATATATCTTTTTCGTTGATTCAATTTTTTTTTTTGTTCTATTTTTTTGTTAAAGTCTTTTTTGTATGAATTTATTTCATTCATTTCATTCAATTAATTGTTTTGTTTTGTTTATTTGATTCTTTGAAATTTTTTGAATTATGTTTATGAAGATTAAAAAATTTTAGTATTACTTATTTTTATAATTCTGATTTCAATTCTTGGATTTATATTTCTGTTCATAATGTTATATCTTTTATTTGGTATTGATGTTCGACGATTGCATTTTGTTATTAACTTTGGCAGAAATCATATTGTTTAATTCATTTTATTCGTGTTATATATATTTTAAATTCTTTTAAAACATATGGGTTATACTTTATATATACATTATAGTTGCCGTTATATAATAGTAAGGCGAAAATAGTATTTCATTGAACTGTATATAGAAATTTTATGTATTATAAAATAATTATGTTATGACACACTAAAAACTAGTTATCAAATATAAAGTAAAAATAAATTGAATAACTCATACAGTTATATATAAATACATAAAAATTAATTTGTTGATTGATTTATAATGTTCATATAATATTTTTATTACAAAATATATAATTATAATTTTATGTTAAATAAGTAGAAATTAAATTATTAAATGAGTTTTAAAATGTCAAAATAATATTTAAATATATCGAACTATTTTATAAGAAATTAATTTTCATGTTGATCAATTTAAAACTTTTTTTACGTAAACAATACATCGTAAAAAATTATTATTAAATAATTATATAAAAAAATTTCCTTTAGCGTTCTTTAGTATATAAATTTGACTATCTATGTATGTTGATAGTCTTAAGCTAATAACATTATTTTAGCAAATTAGCTAGGTTGGTTATGCTGAGTTAATTTTACTATATAACAGCAACCTACCACTCCTAATTTGTGAGGTTCACCACTTAAATTTATGTACCAAACTTTTTTTGTAATCTAAATCTCATCCTTTTCTTTGAACTCAAGTCACAAGTTTTCCGAATTCGAACATGGTGCAGTGAGTATCTTGTGACTCCGTTCTTATTCCTTCATTTTTTCAACCCTAAATTCTTTCTTCTCTTTTCTTAAACAACCACGGCACACCATCAAGAGCCTCCAATTGTGGTGAATCCAGGGTCCAACAATGAAAATCCAAATTCAAATTTTTTAGTTTTTGATCTTCAAAACCTAGCTCGTTTATTATCTCAGATATCCAACCTTCAATCACATATGTCAAGAACTCAAGTCAATTCTATCTCTGACCCATCAAACCCTTCTTTCTTGCATCATGAAAAAAATCCTGGCATCTCCATCATTAACGTTTTGTTTACCACTCATAATTACAACTCATGGTCAAGAGCCATGACATTGACGCTGAAAGGAAAGAACAATTTCTATTTTGTGGATAGTAGTCTCCCAAAATCTCAAGAAAATGACCCCAATTTTATGGCTTGGGAGAAGTGCAATACTCATGTAGTGTCTTAGCTAACTTCTTCGATCAGTCAAGAAATTCTTCATAGTGTAATATGGAATGACAATGCTGCTGATATTTGGCGTAATCTCCAACATCGATACTATCAGGAGGACGTGTTTAGAATAGCTGAACTTGAAAAAGAGTTGTTCTCCATCAAACAAGGTGAGTTGAGCATTACTTCATACTTCGCTAAATTGAAAACTGTATGCCAAGCATTAGACATCTTTCAGCTAATTCCTCATTGTAATTGTGGAGAATCTTGTACTTGTGAACTCAGTGTTGTTAGAAATTATAGAAAAGATAACTACTTAGTTTAGTTTTTAAGTGGTCTTAATGAACGATATACTGTAGCGAGATCACGTTAATGAAGCCACTCCCAACAATTAATGATGCATTTGCACTCTTGACCCAGCAAGAACGACAATTAACCATCCTTGACATTCTTGAATAAAAAATAATTCTAGCTGCTCAATCCAGTTTTGACACCTCTCTTGGATTTTAACATCTCGCTACTCGAGGACGAGGTAAAGGGGTTAGAGGAAGAGGTGGCCGATTTCAAAGGCTACCATCCAAAACTTGCTCCTACTGTCACAAGACTGGTCATCTTGTAGACACCTGCTACAAAAAGCATGATTTACCACCCCATTTCAAGCAACAACAAAAGCACAACACATTAGCAATGAATGTGATAACCACTGCAGAACCTGATGAAAGTAGAGGTCAAATCCTTGTTCCACAACAAGAAGGTAGTAGTGCTGAGCTCTCTTTCACTCAAGATAAAAAAAACAAGCACTCATAGCTTTACTGCAACAATTTTCTTCTCAGTGTCTTAGTGCAACAATCAATTCTTCAAAGTCAGGTATTTTTACTCACACCTTACACATGAGCACACACATATCACACCTCTTGTCATTGAAATCATTTTATTCCAACTCTTGGATACTTGATTCCGAAGCCACTAATCATGTATGTCACACACACTGATTTTATTAACTACACTCATATAAAACCAATTTTGGTCAAATTACCTAGTGGTTCTCATACTATCACTTCTATTTTTGAAACCATTCTTTTTTCACAAGATCTTTATCTTACAAACATTTTATATATTGCTAATTTCAATTTCAATCTTATTTCAATTTTTCAAATAACTAAAAGCTTACACTGCAAAGCTTTTTTTACTGACAAGAGCTATAAGATACAGGATTTAATTACATGGAGAACGATTAGCATAGCTGAGAAAAATGGAGGATTACACTCTTTGATTATTCAACCTAATACTAAACTGGTTCAAAATTTTGCCTCATCTCTCATTCAACAATCACAAATTCCACATACTACACATGATGGAGCATGCCGCAATGACACTTCTCTTTCAAATAGCATAATAAGTTGCACTAGCAATATTAATAATGTGTGGCATCTTAGACTAGGTCATATACCAAAAGATACATTATAATTGATGCATGACATTTATCCATTTGTAGACGGTAAAGAATTTAAACAACCATGTGATGTTTGCCATTTCTCTAAATAAAAGAGACTTCTCTTTCGTATTAGTTCTACTACATCTGTTGAGTTAAGAAATTAATTAATAGAATTGATGATGACAAACACTTGATTAGTGGGCTAATCACCCAATTAGTTTTTGATTATCTTTGATTAGTGATACAGGCCAAAAACAAGTGTTGCAGCAGCCCAACATCAAACAAATGAAATATACTAATGGGCTGAATGGTAAGCAAAAATAAAGACAAGCCCAAATCATTCATCTCAAGCAAAAACTCTTCAAAGAAGCAAGGCAAGGCACCAACGGGCTGAACTTGAGAAGAACCTGATCCAAGCCCGAATTGATTTTCAATTCCCACCATCTTGCTCCAACCAAAGCAACGTTCCTCTCCTCTCAAATCAAGTCAAATCAAATCTTCAGAAAAGTAAGGAAGAGAAAGAGAAAGCTTCTTCCCTAAGGTGATCATCAAAGAAGTAAGAAAGAGAAAGTCCAAGCTTGAAACTCAGAAGTCTAATCACCCATTTCAAACCAAATCAAGCTTAGGTTAAAGGTAACCCATTTCCTTTTACATGCAACACATTTTTTTCTCTTCATCTTCAACTCTCTACCATTCCATTTCGGGTTATATGGAAAAGAGAATTTCTGTTCCTCACTGCTGTGCATTAACTGTTGAGAATATGTCTTAGGGACCAAGTTGTGTTTCAATGGTCAAGATCTGGGTTTACCATTAAAAAAATCTTTTCTGCTGTTAAAGTGGCTTTCGGTCAACCAAGGAAGGTCAGAGGCAAAGTTTCCATTGTGAGGATTAATGGGAAAAAGTGAGACTGTGGGTTGGTGAAGCTCAAGGCTCAAGGTATTGACCTTGGAAGAAGAACCCAACAACATGCAAGGAGATAAAAGAGGTTTGCTGCTTATTCAGAAACCAAAGAGAGAAAACCAGAGAGTAAGAATAGTGTTCTGTGAAGAAGTTCCTCTACTTGGATAATGCTTACTTTTAAAGAAGCATTCGGCCAAGACTGAAGAACTGTATCTGAGGTTTGCGAATTTGGTTATGCACATAGCAAAGAGGCTGCTGATGAAGTCAATCTCCTTCATGTTTTACTGATTGTAATGTACTTTTCCAAGTTTATCTTTCTGTAATTTCTTGTGAGAAAAGGCATTGTGAGAAAGCTCAAGTAAAAGCCATGAGTGGAAAAAGGCTGAGTGATACACTTGAGAGAAAAGCCTAGAGTTAATTTTCTGATTTCTTTAGGTTGGCTAAGTGTCTTGTATCTTGTACCTGTTTGGTATCCCTTTCTTAGTTGGGTTAGCACTAAGAGTGAATAGTTAGGAGTTAGCATAGCCAATGTCAAGTTAGGATAGAACTTGATTGTGAAATTGGTGTATGTAATTCTGTTAACTATAGTGAAATTCTTCCATAGTTGTGGAGGAGACTGGATGTAGGTTGCATAGCACATGGCAACCGAACTAGGATACATGCTGGTGTTCATTTTTCTCTTCTATGCTGAGTTATGTTTTCTGATTTTCATGAGACAAAAATAAATTGTCTCATAAATTTTCACTGCTGAATTCAAACAGATTCAGAATTGTAACTTTGTTTAAAAAGGTCATAATAGCAACTTAAAAGGAAGGCATAGATTCAACCCCCCTTCTCTAAGCCTACCACAACCTTCAACATCTAATGAATTTTTTTATTTAGTGCACTTTGATATATGGGGGCTAATTTCCATTCCTTCAACCAACGATTTCAAATATTTTTTGACAATAGTTGAAGATAAGAGTAGATATACATGGGTACACTTGCTCAAACTGAAATTTGAAGTTTCAAATTTGGTTAAAAACTTTATTTTCTTGATAGAAACTCAATTCGGCAAAATAATAAAGGTCATTCGATCCGATAGTGGTCCAGAATTTAATCTCACCTCTTTTTACCAATCTAAAGGTATCATTCATTAAACTTCATGTGTGGAAACTCCACAACAAAATGGTGTTATGAAAAGGAAGTATCAGCACATTCTTAACATTGCTAGAGGTCTTATTTTTCAATCAAACCTTCACAAATGTCTTTGGCCTCATGCAATAAATCATGTTGTGCACTTGATGAATAGAATACCTAGCATTAAGCTAAGGAAGAACTCACTATTTAGCATTTTATATGGAAGGGTACCTGACATTAGCTCCTTAAAAGTGTTTGGCTACCTTGCTTTAGCTTATACATTGATAGCAAATAAGAAGAAGCTTTACATTAGGGCCAGAAAATGTCTATTTCTCGGATTCAAATCAAACACTAAAAGATACATTTTGATGGATTTAACAAATAAAGAGGTTTTCATTTCAAGGAACGTTGTGTTTTATAAGTCTAATTTTTCTCTTATCACAAAGAGCACTAACACTCAAATTGAGAACCCAAGACTTTTGAAGTCATCTTTAACCGTTTTTGACGAAATAGATCCTTTTACTATTACATATCATGCATCACATATATATCATGCACTAGACACTCTCACTCTTAATCACGCACCACCACATAGTTCATCATCTCATGAAAATACATTAGCACCTAATACACAGTCTGATCACACACCCACACCAAATTCCTCAAATTCAATAAATCAACAAACTTTTGATCATGCATCATCATCTCCTCCTTCAAAAACACCATTACCTCATACACAAATATACACACAATTGCAATTGAATGAGAGACCATGCAGAACAAGAAAGCCACCAAATTACTTAAAGGACTATCATTGTATGCAAACTTCATCTTCTAAAGCTACTGCCAATAGTCCTTGCAGGTATCTAATTTCTGCTTACTTATCATATGATGCACTCTCACCATCTCAGAGACATTTTTCCCTCACCATATCATCCAAAATCGAACCCAAGTCTTTTGAAGAAGCTGTGAAGGAAGATTATTGGAAGAAAGTTATCAGTGATGAACTTTTGATTCTTGAAAGCAATAGAACTTGGTCTCCCACAACCTTCCTTGTTGGGAAAAAGGCAATAGGTTGCAAATGGGTCTTCAAAACAAGGTATAAGTCTGGTGGGACCATCGAAAAGCACAAAGCAAGACTTGTCGCGAAAGGATTTACTAAAACTGTGGGCTTTGACTACTTCGATACATTCAGTCCGGTGGTTAAAATGACAACATTCAAACTCATGTTAGCTCTTGCAGCAGTAAAGGACTGGCACCTCCACTAATTGGATGTCAATACAGCATTTTTACATGGCGATTTACCCGAAGAAGTCTATATGAAAGCACCACTAGGACTACAAGTCCCTTCCAATACTTTTTGCAGACTTGAAAGGTCCCTTTATGGACTCAAACAAGCTAGCAGGCAGTGGAATTCAAAGTTCGGCTCTGTCCTCACAGCAGCGGGTTACGTGCAATCTAGGCATGACTATTCATTGTTTACTAAACAAACTAGCAACAAATTCACAACAGTTTTAGTGTACGTTGACGATATCGTCATGTCTGTGGATGACATGCAAGAGATTAATAACCTAAAGACACTTCTTGACAAGAAATTCACCATCAAAGACCTTGATCAACTCAAGTTCTTTCTTGGCATAGAAATTGCTCGAAATGATAAGGGAATTGCTCTCTATCAACGGAAATATACCCTTGATCTCCTCAAGGATTTTGGTATGTTAACATCCAAACCTGTTTCCACTCCCATGTGTTACACCTCTCAACTTACAAAGACTTCAGGCACTAGACTCAAAGATACAACCAAGTATAGGCAACTCATTAAGCTCCTCATCTACCTTACTAACACACGTCCGGACATCTCTTTTGCGGTCAGAAAACTTAGTCAATATCTAGATTGTCATACTAATGATCATTATAGAGCTGGCATGCATCTTCTTCACTATCTGAAAGCCTCTCCAGTAGCTGGTCTTTTCTTCAGCAGCGACTCTGACCTCTCTTTATCTGGCTACACAGATTCTGAACCTGTGCCAATACACATCACTCTATCTCTGGACAATGCTTCTTTCTTGGCACTTTCCTCATCTCTTGGAAGAGCAAGAAACAAGCCACGGTGGCTCGCTCCTCATCCGAAGCTGAATACAGGGCAATGGCCCTTGGTTCCATCGAAGGACAATAGCTTCTTTATCTCCTCAAGGACTTCAATATAATGTTGATCATCCAAAATATTTCATAATGTACTGCGACAATCAATCTGCACTCCATATCGCTGCTAATCCCGTCTTTCATGAGCGAACCAAACATATAGAAGTGGATTGCCATATCACAAGAAAAAAGGTTCAAGTTGGGATACTCAAGCTACTGCCAATCTCTTTAGCTCACCAAACAGCTGATGTATTCACCAAAGCTTTACCTCCTGGAACCTTCAAGCAGATGTATTCCAAGCTTGGATTAGTGAATTTTCACTATCCAACTTGAGGGGGGATGTTGATACCCCTCAGCTAATAACATCATTTTAGCAAATTAGTTAGGCTGGCTATGCTTTAAGTTAGCTGTAACTAACTATAACATTATTTTAGCAAATTAGTTAGGTTAGCTATGTTGAGTTAACTTTATTATATAACATCAACCTCCCATTCCTGATTTGTGAGGTTCACCACTTAAATTTGTGTACCAAACTTTTTCTTTAATCTAAATCTCTTCTTTTTTTCTGAGCTAGAATCACAAGTTTTTTGAGTTTGAATAATGTATATTCCATATAAATATCTATCAAATTTATAGTGCTTGCTTCTGTCCATATTAAAAGCATGTAACTATATAGAGAAAGAGAGACTAAGACTAAATTTCTAAAGAGTTCTTTAAGTTTACGGCTTTTATTATTTTAGTTTTTTAATCCATAATTAATTATATTAGTTCGCGAGATTCAGTTCTATGCATTATATTAGTTTTTGGATTTTTTTTAATATTAAATTGACGAACAAAGGGCTGATTCTAGCTTACCATGCTAGACACAGTGCTTAATAGGATCGTTCTATTTTGGTGTTTAAACAAAACAAAAATAAAAATATGAAAAAGAATTTATAAGATATGCAAACGGTTATATTTCTCTTTATTCTTCGCTAGAACAAAACAATTTCATTTAGCTTTGTGTCTAGTGTGGTAATTTAGAACTAGTCAACATTTCTTTCATTGACTTAAAGCTAAAAAGGGTTCAAGACCAATATAGTACCTGCAGTTGGATCTCAAAGACCAATATAATAAATTTTAAATATAAGAGACTAAAATAACAAAAACCATAAATTTCAAGGTGAAAGGAATAAAACACAATTCCATACTTGCGAGAATTAGAGGAGCAATAATATCCACTCACAACAAGTATTAACACCAGCACAATAATACCCAATAGCAGCGGAAAAATCACATAAATCAGAAATTAGAAACAAGCTAACACACCAAGATTTTTAACGTGAAAAACCTCCTCAATAAGAAAAGTAAAAATCACGAGTCACGAAGACCAGGATATAGCTTCACTATGATAAGAAAAATAGGGTACAAGAGAGTCACAAATTACTGCACAAAACGTGCATACAACAAGCCAAACAACCCAAGTTTCAAAGCTTTCAAAACAAGAACAAGAAGATGAAAATACCACAAAAATAGAACTACTGTGCGTGGTTAATATCTCTAGCTAAAGACATTTAATCGAAGATCCGAACTGTGAAATTAAAGATCAAAATGTGTAGAACACACTGTTCAAATTTGAGCTCGATCCAACGGTTAACAAATCTGCAGGGACCAATTTACAAAAACAGCTTTGTGTATGTGCGAAAATAACTTTCTCTCTTCTTTTCTCTCTAGTGTTTGGTGTTCTCTTTTCAAAATGTCCTCTCTCACTCAACCCTAACTCACCTCAACCACTTCAACTATTCATGGGTTTGGATACTAGAATTTGGGCTTTTTCTCCACATAGAAAGGGAGCCCAAAAAACCCAACAAATCTCCCCCTCACGACTATGTGGAGGTAACCGCCAATCTGGCGATTAAGCAACAAACTTCAAACTTTCATCTTGGTAATGCCTTGGTCATCATATCAGAACCATTCTCATCAGTATGAACCTTTTCAAGTTCCAACAACTCAGCATCCAAAACATCACGTATCCAATGATACTTCACATCAATATGTTTGGATCGAGAATGAAAAGTAAAGTTTTTACCAAGATGTATAGCACTTTGACTATCACAAAACAACACATACCTCTCTTGAGTAAACCCGAGTTCCTTCAAGAATTTCTTCATCCAAAGCATCTCCTTGCATGCTTCGGTAATGGTAATGAACTCGGCCTCGGTAGTAGACAAAGTAACACATTTTTGTAATCTTGATTGCCAAGACACAGCTCCACCTACAAAGTTGATCAAGAAACCTGAAATGGACCTTCTAGAATCAATATCTCCTGCCATGTCTGAGTCAGTGTAACCAACTAAAATAGGCTTATCACTTCCATAACACAACTTCATGTTAGAAGTACCACAAAAATATCTCATTATCCATTTTACAACATTCCAATGCTCTCTTCCTGAGTTTGAAACAAAAGGGCTAACACAACCAACAGCATGAGCTATATTCGGTCTTGTGCACACCATAGCATACATTAAACTACCCATGGCTGATGCATATGGAACTTTTTTCATGTCTTTCTTCTCTTCATCACTTGATGGACTTTGCTTGCAACTCAATTTGAAGTGTGTATCAAGATGAGTACTAACAGCCTTTGCTTTCTCCATTTGAAATCTGTTCAACATTGTTTCTATGTATTTCTCTTATGACAACTAAAGTTTCTTCTCCATTCTATCACGCTCGATTCTTATGCCAAGAATCTCCTTTGCTGGCCCAAGGTCCTTCATTGCAAATGACATTGCAAGTTGCTTCTTCAACATATCAATCCTAGAAGCATTCTGACCACCAATTAGCATGTCATCAATATATATCAAAAGGATAATAAAATCATTACTAGCAAACTGTTTAACAAATACACAATGATCAGAAGTAGTTTTCTTGTAGCCTTGTTCTGCTATAACAGACTCGAATTTTTTGTACCATTGTCTTGGAGCTTGCTTCAAGCCATACAAGCTCTTCTTCAGTTTGCAAATATGATCCTCTTTGCCTTTTGCAATGAAATCTTCAGGTTGTTCCATGTAAATTTCATCCTTAAGATCACCATGAAGAAAAGCAGTTTTTACATCCATATGCTCTATCTCTAAATCAAGACTTGTAGCCAAACTCAAAACAGTCCTAATAGAAGATCTTCTTACAACTAGTAAAAAAATTTCATTATAGTCAACTCCCTTTTCTACCTGTAGCCCTTGACCACCAATCTAGCCTTGTACCTTAGACACTGAGAATTTTCTTCATACCTCAACCTATAAACCCACCTGTTCTACAAAGCTTTCTTTCCTTTTGGCAACTTCACAAGCTCAAATATTTGATTATCATATAAGGATTTCATTTCATCTTGCATTGTATCAAACCATTTCTTATTGTCATCACCTTCCATAGCTTTCGCATAACATTCAGGTTTTTTCCCTATCAGTCAAGGTCACATATCCATCAGTAAATGTTACATACTCATTAGAAAGATACCTCGTTGAAGGTCGTCGCTCTCTAGTAGACCTCCTAGGATGGAAACCTGGTGGATCTTCAGGTAGCTCAGGTTGATTATCAGTATCATCATCAACTGGAGCATCAATTGGATCTCCCATCTCCTGGTCATCAGGAACCAAAGGCTCATTTTGCTGCATATGCTCCTGATCTTGATTCTCTGTTTGTTCTGACGAAGGAGGCGGCTGAACTGGATCTACATCAGTCAAGTCACTGCTCTCTTGTGATTGATTCTTCTCTGCCTTATCAATATCTTCAATGGTCTGGTCTTTAATAAACCCTATATCACGGCTTCTTACAAGTTTCTTTTCAACTAGATCATAAAACCTGTAACCAAACTCATCTTGACCATATCCAATAAAAATGCACTGCCTTGTCTTCACATCCAACTTGGACCTCTCATCCTTTAGAACATGAACAAATGCTTTGCATCTAAAGACTCTCAAGTGACCATACGAGACATTTTTTTCTGACCAAACATGATCCGGAACATCATTGTCCAAAGCAATTGTAAGACTCAGATTAATCACATGAGCCGCTGTAAATAGCGCTTCACCCCCAAAAGACTTTAGGTAGCTTAGCTTCAGTAAGCATACACCTAACTCTTTCAATCAACGTTCTATTCATCCTTTCTGCCAAACCATTCAACTGAGGTATTTTAGGAGGTGTCCTTTCATGCCTAATACCTTGCTGCTTGCAATACACATCAAATGGTCCACAATACCCACCACCATTATCAGTGCGAATACATTTAAGCTTTTTACCTGTTTGCCTCTCAACCAAAGCTTGGAATTGTTTGAACTTTTCCAAAGCTTGGTTCTTTGTTTTCAAAGCATAAGTCCAAAGCTTTCTTGAATGATCATCAATAAAAGTAATAAAGTAAATAGCTCCACTAAAAGACTGTACCTTTAAAGGACCACAAATATCGGAGTGCACCAATTCCAAGAAGTCTGATTTTCTTGAAGGTTGATGCTTCTTGAAGGATAATCTTCTTTATTTGTCAGCCATGCAATGAGAGCATTTCTCCAACTCTACATTCTTCAAACCTGAAAGAGCATCCTTTCGAGCTAAATAATTAAGTCCTTTTTCACTAATATGACCAAGTCGTCTATGCCACAAGTTACAAATTTATTTACTTTCAATCGCATTCACACTACCTTTTGCAATCATGGCATGCATCACATACAAATTTGAAGTACCTTTTTCTCGAGCCACCACTAAGTTGCCTTTAGTAAGCTTCCATTATCCAAAGCTGAAAGTTTTTACAAAGCCTTCATTATCAAGCCTTTTAACTAAAACCAAATTCAAGTGAACATCTGGAGCGTGTCTAATATCTTTGAGTAGCAGCTTCATTTCCATATTAGTCTCAAGACAAACATCTCCTACACCAATAACTTTGGCCAAGCCATAATTACCCATCTTAAGTACTCCAAAATTAATTACCTAGAGTACAAGAAGTGAAGAACTCCTTCTTCGGTGTAACATGTATTGAGGCGCCACTATCAATTACCCAGCTGAACTCATTATCAGAAACAAGATTGACCTTGTACTCATAATCAGCAATATCAACAGTAAGAAGATCATCTGAAATAGAAGATACACGATCATTACCACTATCATCCTTCTTTTCTTGCTTATCTTTGTTTTTCTTTTTCCAAAGATAGCAATATTTTTTAACATGACCCATTTTGTGACAGTAGCGACACTCAACATTCTGTATCTTCCCTTGGATTTGCTCCTACTTTTACCTCTACCCTTTTGAACTCTATTCTGATTTCTCCCCCTGGTTTCAGTGACTAACATTTCAAAGTGTGACGAAGAATTCTGCATCTCCCTTCTCATCTCTTCATTTAAAATGTCACTTTTAACAAGTTGCATGCTCACTTTACCATTCGGAGCAGAATTAGTAACAGAGATACGAAATGTCTCCCAATAATCTGGTAGAGTATTTAGCAACCGCAATCTTTGAATCTCATCTTTAAACTTGATTTCCATGCTTGACAGCTGATCCAGAACTCCTTGAAATTCATTCAAGTGATCTAATACTTGTGACCTCTCCTTTTATCTCAAATTCATCAACATATTTAACAAGTACAATTTATTATTGCCAGACTTGGAAGCATACAAGGACTCAATTTGATTCCACAAAGCCCTAGCAAGAGTCTCACTAGCAATGTGATTGTAAACATTATCATCCACCCATTGCCTAATAAAACCACAAACTTGTTGGCGTTCAAACTCCCATTCTTCATATGTTTTAGATTCTGCTTTTTGTGTAAAAAATACGGATAAATGTAGATTTTTTACAAACAACAAATCTTTCATTTTGCCCTTCCATAGATGGTAATTAGTGACATTCAAACTTATCATTCTAGTAAAATTATTTGCCTCCATCTTTCAAGCAAGTTATAACCAAATACCCAAAACTGAGCTCTGATACCAATTTATAGGAATAAAACATAATTCCCTACTTGCAAGAATTAGAAGAGTAACAATATCTACTCACAACAAGTATTAACACCAGCACAATAATACCCAATAGCAGCGAAAAATCACATAAACTAGAAATTAGAAATAAGCTAACACACCAAGATTTTTAACGTGAAAAACCTCCTCAATGAGAGAAGTAAAAACTACGAGTCACCAAGACCAGGATATAGCTTCACTATGATAAAAAATAGGATACAAGAGAGTCACAAATTACTGCACAAAACGTGCATCCAACAAGCCAAACAACCCAAGTTTCAAAGCTTTCAAAACAAGAACAAGAAGATGAAAATACCACAAAAATAGAGATACTATGCGTGGCCAATATCTCTAGCTACAAATATCGAATCGAAGATCCAAACGGTGAAATCAAAGAACCAGATGTGTAGAACACACTGTCCAAATCTGAGCTCGATCCAGCGGTTAACAAATTTGCAGTGACCAATTTACAGAAACAGCTTTGTGTATGTGCGAAAATAACTTTTTCTCTTCTTTTCTCTCTAGTGTTTGGTGTTCTCTTTTCAAGATGACCTCTCTCACTCAACCCTAACTCACCTCAGCCACTTCAACTATTCATGAGTTTGGATACTAACATTTGAACTTTTTCTCCACATAAGAATAGGAATGGAGTCCAAAAATCCCAACACAAGGATCACAATAGAAATTTAGTAGAGAAATTAATATGCAAATTTCTCTTTTTCTTTTTTTTTTCAATATGTAGTGTCCTCTATATTCTATATACTTTTTAAATTTATATGTTAGTGTTTCTCCAAATTTAAAATTGCCATGCACAAAGTGGATAAATAAACTGTGATAGAAGCATTTTCTCCTCATTAATAATTAAACAATGTTACACGAAGTTTTGCATGTGTTCACGAAGAATATTAGAAACAATATTTAATTAATTAATGGGAGCAAGTTCCAATCACGCCGAAGCAGGGGTCACTAGGTTTCAACGTGATGGAGGTCGGCGGCGGAAGTAAGCTCCCGAACCTCCTCGCCACACGTTTGAGGGCCCTCTCCTTTATTGCCGCCATTATATCCAAGACAACACTGCCGAGATCAAAAGACAACTTCAAATCGCTTTCAATAGGCGAGATTTTTCCAGAGAATCCATCCTCACAGGTGGCACGGGACGCCGTGTAACCGTTGAACTTGTAGCTGGCCTCCACGGCGTTTCCACTTTTCACCACCGAGAGAGAGGTTTCGAGGGAGTCAAGCATGTTAACGTACAGCTCCTTGCAGAGATCGAGATCACCGGCGATGTTCTTCGGAGTGGTGGGGTTAAGAATCAACGTGGATATGCGTTCGGAGGTTTTGATAGTGTGGTTCTTTGCCGCCAGAATCGCGATTTCTAAGGCCTTGTAATGGTTAAACGGAACCCTAACGTCGATCTTGGGCAAAATAGTCTTTACACAAAGGGAAGGTTTAGTGCTGCTCTTGCAGAGGTTCAAGAGCGCAACCTGTGGAGTCCGTTTGCGGAGGAGGGAAGCTTGTGCCGCGTCAGTGTGGAGGGTGAGGCATGAGAGGGACACAATGAAGCACAGAAGGATCTTTCTGGAATCCATTTTTTTCTTGGAATGAAGAAGAGGTGATGAATTGAAGATACTTACGATGATAAATTAGTAGGAGTATTTAAAGAGTGTGGTTATATGTTATGACATTGAATTTCCATGTTGGATATGCTAAGAATAGGGATTGGTTTTCAACCAAAATTTGGAAATGTGGTTGTTAATTTGTTATCATGCATATGCATGTATTTACTATATTTGGTGGGTTGTTCATTGAAATGCCAGAATGATAATAACAAACGCTCTGTTAATTAAGGGACTTTCTATATTTAATTTGGATCAATGATTTAGTATGTGAGCATCTTAATTTTTTTTCTCGTACTTTTAAGAGAACAATTAGGGATTAATACTTTTTTATCAATATTAGTTTATACTTTAAGATAATACTTTATTTTTACGTTAGTAGAATTTAAAATTTGGAATTTGGAATTTGAAATTGATCAAACTGTCAAACATTAGAAAAAATAATAAACTTTATTAATTATGTAGCATTGCGCTTAAAGCTAAATGCTATAGTTGCATGAATCAATTTTGTTCATTCACTCCCTTCTCCATCTATGTTATGCATCTTTTCTACTGTTTGCTTTCATTTTCTAGAATCTAGACTAGGTATCTTTTGACGACTACTCTTTCGGAAGAACAAGAGAAAATAATAATAAACAACTCTTTTGACGACTGTGTACTTATATTCTGTATTGACTCTCATCACTTCTTGCTGCTTGTATGTGTGCTGTTGTTTCAAGTATCTAGTTGTGGTGTGTCCAATATGAAAAATACAACTTTGAATGTCAACGTTCTGTTTATGCTTATAGTGCAGAGCAGAAGATGAAACAGAAGAAACAAATATATGTTTTGTATTGAATGATGATCATTATTGAGTCATTACCAAGGTTGCGAGAACCGGACCGGTCATCGAATCGGTCGAGTTACTGGTTCAATGGTTCAATGGTTCAATCGGAGTTGAACTGTGGTTGAACCGGTTTAATTAAATATAGAGTAAAATCATAAAAAATTCAATACATAATTTTAAAAATTTAAATTCAATCATTTCTAAACTAATAAAATTCAAAATTTAACAATTTCACAAAATAAATTATTCATAATTTATCATTAAAAGTCACCATCACTTCACAAAATTAAAGCATTCTGTCTATGAAATCACCTAAATTGCAAGAAGTTTGAGCATTTCACTCATTTAGGTGTTTTCATAACAAAAATAACATCAACCACAAGCATGAAGAGCTACCATGAGCAATGGATAAACATGAGTTTCATAACTTAAACAAGCATCAAGAGACAACCCAAAGTGCATTATTCTTGAACAATTTGCCTAAACAAAGAGCGGTTCAAACTATATGGTAACTACAACATATAATTCAAACTCAAAGCATCACAGAGGCATTTAATCGAACACCTAGCACGCAATGTACAAATTTAGCATAAACAAACAAACTTCAGCTGCAATGCTTATCCATTCAACAACTTCCACACTTAATACAGCCAAACACAATAACAAATAGAAGTAACCAAGCTTATATAAGCAAGCAAAGTATCAGCCAACCGAGAAATTTCCAATTCTCAAAACTTGCAACAAACCTAGAATCTACAAACTGAACTACCTTATTCCAACAACCTAGAATCCACTAACGAAAATAAAAAATCCAACTAAACTAATGTAGAACAAACTATAGACTGGTGGCAGAGCGTTAATGGATTCTATTGAGGCTCCTCTGTTTGGTGAAAAATCCTCAGGAATGCCGAAGACAGAAATTATGCAAGGTAGGCAGCAGCAAATTGTTGCACACAGTATAAAGGGCATGGCATATCCGATAAAGCTGAAGGTAAGGAAGACTATACATAACCTGCACAGATAGAAACCTATATTGTTAGAAGACCTGAGAAAGTGAAAAATAAAGTGAAAATAAACTGTTTGAGTTATGACATTACCTAAGCATCAGATCCAAATCAAACACCAAAGGCAAGAAGCAATAAGAACAAAATGGCAAAAAAATAGAAGCAAACAATGGATGAATCATAAATTACCCCTATACTCGTCACTGAAGCAAACAGAAGCAACAAAACTGGATTGAAAAACAGATTCATGAAGCACAGAAGCAGCAAAAACAGATTGAAGATTCATGAAGCAGCAAACAGAAGCAACAAAAACAGATTGAAGATTCATGAAGCAGCAAAAATAGAAGAACTAGGAAGCATGTTCAAACAGAACAGGCGAGCTCAGAAAATCAGTCTTACTGGCGAATGAGAGGCGGGCTCGGCGAGCTGGGCGAGGAGGAGGCGGCCTCAACGCGGTGGTGGTCGCGGCTGCTGTGCAGTGGTTTCGGTGGCTAATGACGAGCGCTACTGGGTGGCGAGTGGCGACTGACGAGCGCTGCTGGGTGGCGACGGAGGAGCGCTCTGGAATCTGGTCTCTGGAGCTTGGTCGGCGGTGACGCTGCTGGCCTTGGTGAATGGTGAATCTGGTCTCTGGAATCTGGTCGTTGTTGCTCTCGATGGTTGTGGGTGGCGACGAGGAGGCGGGCTCGGCCGGTGGTAGTCGCGGGCTCGGCTATGGTGGCCTTGGTGGCCTTGATGGCTGTGGGTGGCTATGGACGCTGGCGCGCTGTGGGTGGCTATGGACGCTGTGGGGAAAGGGAACTGGGGAAGAAAGGGGAAGAAAGGGGGGGAGTATCAGATTCGGGTTAGGGATACATTTCGCGAACGTTATTCTTTTTTTTTTTTAAATGCCAAAACGACGTCGTTTGGCATATGAATTTGCAAACCATTGAACCGCAAAAAAACCGGACGGTTCTTTCGGTTCGCCGGTTAACCGCCGGTTCGACCGGTTTTTTGACCGATTTTTTGCCAGGCGGTTATTAACGTTATCCGGACCGGTTAGGTGACCGGTTCCCGATTTTTCCGGTTGAACCGGCCGGTCCGGTCCGATTTTCAGAACCATGGTCATTACTCATTACTCATTACTTTCATCATTATGTTACAACAGAGAGCTACTTCCTTATATTTTATATGGAGTGTTGGTAGAAGATATAAATATTTATATGTCTTATTTTATTAATTTAAATTTTTGAAAAAGATAATTTTATAATATAATATTAAAATTTTATGTCCAAAAAATTTAGGATTTAATTTTTGGTAAATCCATAAAAAAAATCAATACAAAAAAATTTTATATATTCACCATATCAATATAATCTCTAAAAAATATCAATATAAGTCAAGTTTTTTTTTTTTTTACCGACATGTTACCATTAAATATCACAAGATACATAGTTACATACATAGCAAGTTTTACTCTACACGTCAGCAGTTATACACATTATCAAGGAGTTAATGTTATGACTAACTTGATCCACATTAAAATTTTTTAAAACCCAATTAAAATATGAAAAATTTAAAAGAATCAAATTCAGTCATACATATATAATAATCTAAAGGCTAATTTATTTCATAATATTGATATATTCTTTTAGGTATGACAAAAATTAAATGTTTTAATATTTTTAACGTTTAATTATTTTGTTAATTCCTATAATTTTTATAAGTTTATAATTAGGTTTCTATAATTTTTTTAAATTGAATTTTTACATTATTTTTAATTTTATAATTAGGTTATTTTTAAATTAAAAAATATAGAATTAACTGAATTTTTTTATACAAATTAAAGATATTCATAATTAATAACCTAATTAAGTCTTGGATCATATATTTTTTTTGAAAAAAAAATCTATTAATTTTAATATTTTTTATATGAAAAAGATCTAATTATAAAATTAAATGTAGTCTAAAGACTCAATTAAAAAAATACAAAAATTTAATTAAAAATTTAATAAAATTATAAAGACATTAATTATATTAATTTTAAACCTATGTTTTTAAGATCAATAACTAAAAATACTAAACACATTAGTTGGTGACATATCTAAGATGCTTATAATTTGCTTTGGTTTATTTCAATTATGAGATATGATGACTGCATGACTTGTTACCATGGTTCTGAAAACCGGACTGGATCGGCCGGTTCAACTGGAAAAACCGGAAATCGGTCACCTAACCAGTCCGAGTAACGCTAATAACCGCCTGGCAAAAAATCGACCAAAAAATCGGTCGAACCGGCGGTTAACCGGCGAACCGGAAGAACCGTCCGGTTTTTTTGCGGTTCAATGGTTTGCAAATTCATATGCCAAACGACGTCGTTTTGGCATTTTAAAAAAAAAAAAAAAGAATAACGTTCGCGAAATGTATCCCTAACCCGAATCTGATACTCCCCCCCCTTTCTTCCTCTTTCTTCCCCAGTTCCCTTTCCCCACAGCGTCCATAGCCACCCACAGCGCGCCAGCGTCCATAGCCACCCACAGCCATCAAGGCCACCAAGGCCACCATAGCCGAGCCCGCGACTACCACCGGCCGAGCCCGCCTCCTCGTCGCCACCCACAACCATCGAGAGCAACAGCGACCAGATTCCAGAGACCAGATTCACCATTCACCAAGGCCAGCAGCGCCACCGCTGACCAAGCTCCAGAGACCAGATTCCAGAGCGCTCCTCCGTCGCCACCCAGCAGCGCTCGTCAGTCGCCACTCGCCACCCAGCAGCGCTCGTCATTAGCCACCGAAACCACTGCACAGCAGCCGCGACCACCACCGCGTTGAGGCCGCCTCCTCCTCGCCCAGCTCGCCGAGCCCGCCTCTCATACACCGGTAAGACTGATTTTCTGAGCTCGCCTGTTCTGTTTGAACATGCTTCCTAGTTCCTCTGTTTTTGCTGCTTCATGAATCTTCAATCTGTTTTTGCTGCTTCTGTTTGCTGCTTCATGAATCTTCAATCTGTTTTTGCTGCTTCTGTGCTTCATGAATCTGTTTTTCAATCCAGTTTTGTTGCTTCTGTTTGCTTCAGTGACGAGTATAGGGGTAATTTATGATTCATCCATTGTTTGCTTCTATTTTTTTGCCATTTTGTTCTTATTGCTTCTTGCCTTTGGTGTTTGATTTGGATCTGATGCTTAGGTAATGTCATAACTCAAACAGTTTATTTTCACTTTATTTTTCACTTTTTCAGGTCTTCTAACAATATAGGTTTCTATCTGTGCAGGTTATGTATAGTCTTCCTTACCTTCAGCTTTATCGGATATGCCATGCCCTTTATACTGTGTGCAACAATTTGCTGCTGCCTACCTTGCATAATTTCTGTCTTCGGCATTCCTGAGGATTTTTCACCAAACAGAGGAGCCTCAATAGAATCCATTAACGCTCTGCCACCAGTCTATAGTTTGTTCTACATTAGTTTAGTTGGATTTTTTATTTTCGTTAGTGGATTCTAGGTTGTTGGAATAAGGTAGTTCAGTTTGTAGATTCTAGGTTTGTTGCAAGTTTTGAGAATTGAAAATTTCTCGGTTGGCTGATGCTTTGCTTGCTTATATAAGCTTGGTTACTTCTATTTGTTATTGTGTTTGACTGTATTAAGTGTGGAAGTTGTTGAATGGATAAGCATTGCAGCTGAAGTTTGTTTGTTTATGCTAAATTTGTACATTGCGTGCTAGGTGTTCGATTAAATGCCTCTGTGATGCTTTGAGTTTGAATTATATGTTGTAGTTACCATATAGTTTGAACCGTTCTTTGTTTAGGCAAATTGTTCAAGAATAATGCACTTTGGGTTGTCTCTTGATGCTTGTTTAAGTTATGAAACTCATGTTTATTCATTGCTCATGGTAGCTCTTCATGCTTGTGGTTGATGTTATTTTTGTTATGAAAACACCTAAATGAGTGAAATGCTCAAACTTCTTGCAATTTAGGTGATTTCATAGACAGAATGCTTTAATTTTGTGAAGTGATGGTGACTTTTAATGATAAATTATGAATAATTTATTTTGTGAAATTGTTAAATTTTGAATTTTATTAGTTTAGAAATGATTGAATTTAAATTTTTAAAATTATGTATTGAATTTTTTATGATTTTACTCTATATTTAATTAAACCGGTTCAACCACGGTTCAACTCCGGTTAAACCATTGAACTAGTAATTCGACCGATTCGATGACCGGTCCGGTTCTCGCAACCTTGCTTGTTACACAGTTACAAAGTCACTTCTGTGCCTAATTAACTTTTTGTTAAGTATGAAACAAATCAATTTTAAAAAGAAAAAAAAATCTACTAGAAACTAGTTTGATGAATATGAAGCCAAATACTATGCGCTCATTGAAAATTGAAATGACTAAGAGTGGCCATACTGATACATACAAATACAGGGAACAATAGTGATAGCTATTTATATCATCAACAGACAACAGTCTTTGTTGGCACTGCCACAACCTCCAATCTTCTTCAAATGCAAGATCACAGGATACATAATGCTATTGTAATACTTCCAACAAAAAATTAATATTTTAACTGATTGATAACGGATTTAATGAAACAAACTTTTATATTTTATAGCTTATCTCAACTACTAAATAAATAGACAAATCAAATTTGAAGTAGTAATAATCCAGGTTATAATAAAATTAAGAGTAAAGTGACAAATAAATTCTTAAAAATTTATATTTTGGGTATATTAGTAAGGGTTCGTTTGAAAAATTTTAGAAATAATTTTTTTTAATTTTTGACTTATGAAAAGTAGTAATATTAATATTTGGTGCAATTTTTAAAATTAAATTGCAACTTTCTAAGAAGCTATTTAAGAGCTTATAGAGAAGTTAAAAAAATGACTTCTCTCATAATACTTCTACTTTTTATCATATTTTTATAAAATAAGCACTTTTAAAGTTAAAAATCCAAACACAAAATAACTTATTTATAAGTTACTTTTAACAGAGTCATTTATTATTTAAGTTATTTTATCAAAAAAAGCTTAATTAAGTTGGTTACCTAAACTGGGCTTAAATATAAATACATTAACTTTAAATTAATTATGTGATTAAGATAAAAAGTCTTACTTTAAATTAATTTATTTACGTTTATTATTTTAAAAGATTTTATTAATATTTTTTTAAAAAATTAATCTGTCTAAAATATAAATTTTCAAAAATTTATTTAACATTTTATTCTAAGACTAATTTAATCTTCAGATGTTGTCCTTTGTGTGTAAATTAAAAAAAATTATATATTTTTCTAGTGAATTTATAAATATTCTATTTGCTGCTAGATACCCAACTAGCTAGCATGACAACAACATACATTTTTTTTCCTCTTATTTATTTTAATCCAAAACTTAAATTACTCAAATGATTCTGCGTCCAGCAAGAACGAATGTAACTATCAACCCATACCTCTAACCTTCTTCCTTAGCTGTCTTGTTGGTAATGTACTGGCAACTTCAATTGTATTTATGTATCTTCTTAAGATCAGTATGATACTATACAGGTTAAATATTATTATTATTATTATTATTATTATTATTATTATTATTATTATAAGGGTTCGTTTAATTAACTGATCTACTTATATTTATATATGTGGGTAGTTGTTATGATGATTCAATTAGAATAACACAAACTATATATTATCTTATAAGATTATCTAAGATATGTGACAGTTGTAACTGTTGGAGTATTACGATCAATTGATCTACACAAATCAGATCGGTCTGAGGTTACATGCTACAAAGGATTAATTTAGAACATAAATTAATTTAATAAGAGGTATGCTCTTGTTAAAACTCAGATCAGATCACATTCAAGTTGGTTATTGAAGTCATCAAGTCATATATTTACTGATTATTCAACCTTATTATCTTTTTAACATCACAGTTGCTAGAAACAATTTTTAAAAATAATTTTGTCAGATTAAATATATTTTTATTTTAGAAGCATTTAATAAAATCGAAATCACTAATCAGTTTAGTAGTGTTAGACTATTAGTAGTAAAGATAAAAATAAATTTGTATAAAACCAAGAAATAATATAAGAGAATTTAATAATATAGTTAATATGAAAATAAATAAAAAATTCTAATAAGCTGGTGTATATTATTGTCATATAATTCATTATCAAGGTTATAAAGACATACATATATAATATAACTTGTGAGAATTAATTTTACAGTATCTTTTCTAGATCCGAAAGGATGAGCCATCATGGAGAATATAACGAAAAATAAAATAAATAATTGCTATACCACTATTTAGCAGACAACATATACACATGGAGAAAAAAACACAAAAAGAAGATAAAATCGATCCTGTCCTTTCCTTAAAAAAAATAAGAAAAAAGAAAAAAATTAAAAAAAGATAAAATTACTACTATTAGATTTTCCCTGAAGGTTCTCCTTGAAAACCAAATCAATGTAACTGAACCAAAGATTCAGAAGCATCAACACAATGCTATCATTATATGAATAATAATGCCATGGCTATTGCCAGCTCCCCATGTTATCAAGAACAATTCACAATAAATTTAAATTTTATTTAAACATTTATTATATTAATAAATAAATTATCATATATAAAATAAAATTTGAATTCTAATATTTATTTAAATATACAGTAAATTGTCCACTAGATTAATTAAAATTAGTTAATTACCCTTTGGAATTGTATGATTGAGCTTAGCATGGAATGAAACATTGTCGGTAAAGGAATCTTGTCTTTATTTGTGGACCCCACATACCCTTCCATTTATGTACCTTCTGCTGTACATGCATCATCTCAACCTTATATTTTGTTGGTCCAACCAAGCTACACATACACCACCACCAACACAAAATGACAACAAAATAAATTTTCAATCAAAAGTTCAGCCTTTCACCAATTTCTTTCCTCGTGTATTTTGCTAAGATAGTTAATTATATTCAATTATATATTTACTAGAGTGTGCAAGTCTCTCATCTTTTAACCCACTATTGAAGATTTTTTGAGACCTACGCTTAAATTTGGGACTATTAAAAAGAATATAAATATCTTTTATTCTAATTGATTATGTACTAATTTTAATTTTTAGTTTACTATATGTGTAATTCCTTAATAGAACTATTATTGAAAATTTATTTAATATTTACTAAACATGTGCTAAGTTATATATAGGCAAACATACATTTTATTAATAATGTGAAAAATCATAATAAATCAACAAAAAATATTTGAAACTTTAAGAAATAATGTTAAATTCACTTCTAATAAGTATATTGAACATGATATATTAACTAAAAGTGAACTTGCAATGTTAATATATGGGGACAATGGGTCAATGATACATCAATACTTAGATATATAAAATTTACATCAATAATTAGATATATAAAATTAAATTCATACATATTTAAATAGTAAATTTTCATAAAATCAATTTTTTATTTTAAGCTAATTAACAAAATACATAAATTATTATATTTCTAATACACTTCCTCACGCAAAAACTAATCTCTTAGTAGATTTGCATAAATTTTTTATATAGATTTTTTTATTTATTTTATGCTATTTTCTTCTTTTGTTTATACAAATTTTTTTATTTATCTTGTATTATTTTTTTAGATAAATTACATAAATAAATAAATTGAGAGAAAAAAATTACACAAATATCCTAAAATTAAATTAGTTACATGACTGTCACGTTTGTATATCTATATAAATCGGATCAATTGAATTTGATTTACACTTTTTTAATATAAATCTAATCAATTGTATTCGAATTAACAGAAACAGACTAAATTGAAAAAAAATAAATATGTAACAATTTTACTTTAGGTCATTTGTGTAATTTTTTCTCTGGATTCATTTATCTATGTAATTTATTTTATTTTTTTCAATCATAAAAAATTTGATACTATATCATAAAATATTTTTTTTTAAATTTAAACTAATATAAAAACTTCATAAAAATAATTATATTTTTATCGTCAACAATAATAATGATGTCATACTAATCTAGATGTAATGTGACTGTCCTAAGTTTTTTCTTCTATTTTCAATTTTATCTCGCATACATGCACTAGTTATGAAAGCTTTCTATCTTTTGGTCCAATCAAGAACAAGAATGCGCACTATCTCAATTTTGGTCTACTTCGAATCTTGCCTTTATTTGTTTTGCCTTTTATCTTCTTTCACACGTGTATACCTTTTTCATAGAATAGACATTGTTTTGTTTGTATGGGAAGACAATTCATTTCATCTTTGCCTCATTGAATTCTTTGTTAAGATATATATGAATTGAATAAGGTAGGTATGTATGATTATTGCTGATTATGATGATGAATAGTATATATTTATTCTCAAGAATACAAACACATTCTTTGTTTTGAACCATAAGACAAGTTGGGACTATTTAAATCATATTTAGTTTGGCTTTTTATCCACACAAAACACACATACATTATATTAATCTTCTTGCTTCGGCTGCATCCGAATTAGTGCAGGTTGCGTGCTTTTCTAAGACAATTTTTTTTTAAAAATGTTTTCTTATTTAATTTTAATAATTACGTGGCTTATTCGCATACATAGAACACTTTTGTGGCTACAAAATTTTATATTTAAAGGCAGACATATTATTAAAGCCTTAACCAAGGGTGTATGTGCTTTAGCTATAAATATGTTTATTATATCCTTTGATTAGGTTTCTATAGATGATTACTGCCAATATGTTGTTAGTTAAAGAAGCCAATGAATTCATGATTTTGTGGCCTTCTACCAAACTTTTAAAATAATTAGATGTTTGTATATCTTTTCTTGTTTTTTTGGGTGCATGCATGGGTCTTTTCTATCCATTTTATTTCATCATAATTACAGAATAACGTCGGATATTAATTAATGGGGTATAGCAGCTAACTAATAATTTCTTTAAACAACACAAATAACAGGTTTTAAAATTGGCCAAATTCAAATAAAATACATTACACTCCAAATTACTCGCCTAAATTTTAATATTAGAATAATCATTTACACATCTAATGAATTAAACATTCAATATATCTATTATTCATATTATTTAATATTTTTATTATTTACCTATACTTTTTCTTAATTATATTTATATTTATTTAATTATTAACAACTAGATGTTTCTTTTTGTTGTTATTTTCTCAATAATGAACAACAATAAAATTTGAATTTAAAATTTTATAAATATCACCTAATTTAATTGTACTACTATAATGTAAAATAAGTAATTTAAAAATAAAATAATAAAATTATCCTTTATAAAAAGTTTATATTTTCATTTATATGCGATTTTTATAAATAAAGTATTTGACAACTCATCACTGATCAGTACTGAATACTCTCTGTACCAAGTACTGAGTACCGATAATTTTTTTTTTCATGCAAAAAATTAAGGGAAAACTCAACAAAAAAAAACAGTATGAGTTAAGATAAGGCATAGATATCGATGAAACAGATAAAATCTTCTTTTTTTTTTTTAATTGTTATGATTCTGATATCATATAGAGATTGTTATTGGTGAAAATAACAGCAGGGGAAACAATCAAACAAATTTCTCTGCAGAAAGTGTTGTAAATGATATTTGATAGTTACAGTATGAGAGCAATAGTATACCGGCCACTCGTATTAATACAAATAAACAGCATCAACGATTACAACATTGAACATTTGATTAGTCACGTGACCTATGATATTGTCTTAACACAATTATTGTAACAAAAACAAATAAAAAATATATTTTAAAATAAAAAATTATATAATATTAAAATAAAGAAGTAATTACCACTAAATTTATAAATTTTATCATATATAAATTTAATTATAATAATTTAAGAACGATTAAATTTTTTCTATTTTTATACTTTACCAATTTTTTTTATTTTAAAAAAATTTGATGCACCAAAAAAGGAGGTGAGAGAAAAAAAATTATATATTGATATAATGATAATAATAATAACCCACGTTAAAAAAATAATATTTATTTTTCAATTCTTAACATCTATAATGCAAGAATATTACATTGGACACGACACAGACGCACCGACACATAAATTTTAAATTTATATAAGATACAAAAACACTACATATATAAAATATAAATATCTTTTAGTTAAATTATAATAATATTTTAATATTTTAATGATATTAAAATATAAATTAATTTTTTAATTATTTTAATATTTTTTATTATATAGAATATTTAAAATATTTATTGATTTAACAAATAATAATATATTATTTCTAAACTTATTTAAAAATACTTGTTAAAAATAAGGTTAGATATGTTGACACATGATAGTATTTAAGTGTGTTCAAATATATCGGAATAATTTTTTATTAAAATACGATTGGACACAAAAGACATACATATTAAACAAATGTCAATAAATATCGTATCAAAAATGTGTCTAACATATATACACGACAATTGAACAAAGTGTTGGTACTTCATAACTTAACATATAATTACTTTTATTTTATACTTGCACACAACTTAAATCTTAACATATACTCCTTATTTTAGTAAAGATTAGAAGGAATCGGCTCTACTAGGTAGACAACAAAAAATCTAAACAACATAAACAACGGGCTGAAAATTTAGTCCAATGAAATAAAATAAAAAACACTCCACACCCAAATTACTCAACTAAAAAACTCCCTTCAGTAATTCAAAAATTTTAACTATCCATTATACCCTAATTTACCAAAACACCACCTTCTTCCCCAAACCCTTTACTGTCGCCGCCATCGCTTGGTCGCCAATCAGCCTCCATCATCGTCGCTGGGATCCTCCTCACCGTCGTTGGTTCGTCAACAAGGACCCTCATCGACATCGCTCTCCTCCAGATCGAAAACAAATGGCGTCGCCGGATTCCTCCTCCTCGTTGTTGCTTGGCTTGCCACACGCGGTCGCTACTTATCCCTAGTGAAAATAACCATCCACTTATGGATAAAATAATCATATGCATACCCAGTGAATTGAACATCCAGCCTATTTCAACTATATATAACTAAACACAATCCAATCAAATAACCATCCACATAAGAATTAAAATAACTATCCGCATAACTACTAAAATGAAGCTTTTTGAACGAGCTTTTCAAAGATGTCATTGATGAAGCTATTCATAATTCCATGGCCTTGCTCGAAATTCCGAAGTCAGGGTCAACCTGCTTCAACACCTTGAATTGGTAGATATTGTAAGTTTCAACATTCTTCTTCGCTTTCTTCTTCTTCTTCTTCTCAGTGTTGCCTTCCTTAGGGATCTTCTTCTCCGCACGAGGCTTCTTCTCCACCAGTGTCTTCTTTGCTGTCGGCTTTTTCTTTGCCTTCGGCGCCATTATATCACAGATTAAGCAAAATGAGAAAGGTTTGGTGTTTGAGCTGTGAATGTAAAATGTTCGATGAATTATGCTCGCTGGTTATTGTTGAGTATATATAGGTTAGTGTGCTGCGATTTGATTAGTTGGTTGGGTTCGTTGCATGTAGATGAACGACGATGTGAGTGGATCGGAGAAGTAGAAAGGAGTTGAGATGAAATGAGAACGTGATGTGACGGTATATTAAGAAGAAGTTATGTTATCTAACCCTAATTTAAATTCAAAAATTAATTATTCTAATAAGTTGAGAATTTAATTTTAATAATTAATTTAACTTTTATTTTAAACTGTTTTTCACATTTTTTAATATTTACATTGTTTACTATACTTTCTCGTAGAGAAGTCACCTCTTTTGCAGATGTGATCATTAGAAAGGTAATTAAAATTAAATCCTTTTTCATGAGAAGAGACATTGAGACCTTTGTGTACCATATTTTGCATATAACATTATGCACAATTCATTCATGAGTAATACTCCAAGTTTACATGCTGCTTCCATGAATCAAGATTTGAATACCCTAATGAAGGGACAAGTAAAGAAAGGGATATATATATATATATGGCCCCGCCATGGAATGTGTACAATTAAGCGTGTGAGCAAGGCCACATTTTCTGACTATATATATATACTCACTTTTCTACTTGACCTCACATTCATTATACAATTTCAATAATCTAACAAACACCAATGATTAAAGGTCTAAACCCATCATATCAATATTAAAAAACTCCAATTTGTCTAGCGAGAGAGATAAGCGTGACACTAACTATTGTTGATTGAGTCCCGACAATAATTGGTGGCGACAATGTTTTGCTTCTAATCAAGTTTGACATGCAAATAACATAGTCTAATCAATTAATTATTCTATAGTTCTCACCTAACGATGTATATTTAGTTATTTACCCTCCTTTAACTTTTTTAATTGGCGGTGGTGTCCCTACCAAACATACATGTCCAAGATTGAGAAATATCCGCTGCTGGTTGATGTGTGCTCATCCTTTAATTTCTATAACACTTTTGATTTCATGTTATTTTTTTTTTCATGTTATTTAATTCTAAGAGCAATGCATTTGGGCGTCGGTGACTGTGCAAGGAACCCGTAAGGAAACTTACTCATTCTTTTAAATTTATCAAAGAATGTTCCAATCCTGTTAGAGGCAATTAATTATAGAAAATTTGGATTTTGTATCAGGAAAGAACTGTCATGAAATTATCTGTCACAAAATATTATATCTCTATTGCAATTCTCATTTAACATTTTTAAGTTGGGTCAATAAAAATTAAATTTTAATTTTTTTTGAAGAATTTTAATATTATATCATAAAATTACTTAATCTAAAATATTAAGCTAACAAAAATCTAAGACGTATATGAATAATTGTATATCTAATAAGAACATCACCAGTTCATGAAGAATCAGTTTGAATTATTAAAAGAAATCCTGATTTTTCAATACCCGACGGGTTAAGGACTAATCTGTCGTAGTACTGAGCTTTATTTAAGGGTTTGCCGCTAACTAATGAGTTATTGCTAGTAAACTAACTACTAGACCAATCTAACTTGATTCGTTAATTAGATTCTAATTCTAAAAAAAAAAATTAAAAACTTATAACCGAAACACCTAAAGTCTTTTTCTAAGATTTTTATGGGTCAAGTAATCTAATGTCCTGGTGGTTGTTTAAAAAAGATATCAAAATTTGGCATGGACCCATTAAAGTGAAATTAAACTCAGGGATATAAAAGGTTAGGAAACAGTTAATACTGCCCATATAGATCACAAATAAATAAATAAATAGATGTTTTAATTTTATGCTTTTTTGACCCGCTATCTAAGGAAAGATTAAAAAAAATTAATATGAAAAGGTGGGAACTAGCAAGAGTCCCAACATTTCACATTGGAGAGTATATGTTGATGCTACTTTTATAAGTGATTTTATATTTTGTCTTTGATATTTTTGGACTATGATCCTGTCGTCACATTTTGAGGACCAATTGAATTCGTTCAATTACTCTCCCGGGAATCTATGTTTGATTCCGGCAGGTAATTGTTGAAACTTGAAAGAGATGGGTGTTCTCATCAGGAAAATTTTAAATGTGACTGCAATGATTTTAGTTAAATCAAGTTGTGTCCACAATCATTTATATTTATATTGTAGTAACATTTTGAGTGAAATGTTTGTTTTGTTGGTTTGACTTGAAGCAAAGAATCTTCAATCTTCAATCACCAAACATTATTACATGCTGTTACATCCCAATAATTAATGCAACATTAAAAATATTCACTATCAAATTGAATTTACTATTTTTGTATTTAAAAAAAAACACTAATACTATTACAGTATTACTACATAATCAACGTACAACAACAAAAAACAATAGTTCACATGTTGACATAGGGACTCGTTTCATTTATTTTACTTGGTAATTAATTCAATTTTAAATTGAGTAATAGTAGTAGTAGTTTTATTTTATATTTTATACTGTTATTGGAACTTGGAAGCTGATCATTATTATTTATATATATATTAGTCCACAAATGAATTGATAAGAGACCACGAGTCAAACGTTGCTTTTTAATTTTAATTTGGTCTTTGAGATTTTGAAGTCAACCATAAAAAAAATACTATAAGCTTTAGCATGTGTCAACATAATAGTATTAACAATAAATGATGATTTTACATATATGGCACAAATATTATTCTTTTTATTTTAATATGCACCATTTTAAAAATTTGACACAATAAACAATTATTGTATATAAATATAAGTTTCATTTAAATACATAAAAAATTGTAAATATATCTAACAAAAATTTTGAAAAAAAAGAATAGTAGCATGAATATACTATAAAACTTCACTACAAGGGAGGCGGGAATTGACGGCGGTTTTTTTAATACATAACGACGGTTTTAAATTGCTGCAAAATTAAATGCCGACGATTAACCGGATCGCCATAAATATGGGTGCTGAGATTGGATTTAACGGCGATTTTCAGTAACCGCTGGTATAACCGCCGCTAAATCAAAATTACGTAATATTGTTTGTTTATTATTAAGGATTTTCAATTGGATAAAAACTTTATTATTAGAATTAAGGGAGCATTTACTATTATTTTGCAACTTAATATTAAAAACACTACTCAAAACCCTACACTTTATGAAAATGTATCAAATATCATTATTATTGGAAGTTCAGCTTTGATGAACAGAAGCTTAATAAATTAAGCATGAGATTTCAAGAAAAAAGAGTTGGAGAGCCTATTAGGCACTATACAAATTATTGTTACTAACTATCTTAATATGTCGACTCTAGTTTTGTGCATACAACAACTTATATATTATCGCAGCGGATTAGTCTTTGACTCGTCGAGTTGGAAGATATCGTGAAAAACAAAAAAACTCTTACTATGTTAATAACGGAAATATAACAGAAATAACAGAATGCTAACTACTAATAACTAATTAACACCACCAATTATTGAGGTTTATTATTACCTAATAATAAGTATACTTGCTCATATAGAAACAAAAAGTCAAAAACAGTAGCCAAAAAAACATGAGCAAATTCATGTGGCACCGACAGTTGTGAAGAACAGTTGAGTTATCTTTCATTGGATATATATAAGTGATCTACAATTCATTTACATATCACCCTTCTCTAGAATGGTAGCTTTTTGTCCTTTCATTGACCCCATACATATTATATACATCTACTATATATCACTTCAGTTTCAACTAATTAATTCGACTATACATAGCTACCTATAACATATAATTTGTTCAAATTATTTTTTATTTAAAAGAATGGAAATAATAAATGTTGAGAGTTAAATTCTAAAGTGATATTTGAAATTGGTTGTATGCACTAAAATAATCTTTGAATTTCAGTTGTACCACATTATTAATTTTTAATGACATTATGAATAACTTGATAAAAAATGACTTAAGAACTAATATGATATATTTTTGTTAATCTTGATAGTATAATTAGTGGTATAGTTCAAGGTTTTGAAAAACTGATGAGCTGGTTATTAAATCAATAGAGATTTAGAGATTCAAAAATTTAAAAATACTAAAATTTTATCAGACATAATAAAATAATATATATGTATTAAATATATATATTTTTTGAAATTCTTTTTGTGTATTTTATTATTGTAAACCGGTTAACCACTGAAAAACTTTATTGATTTGATTGGTTAATTGATTTTTTTTACCAATTTTTTTAATTCTTTGAATGATTTATTATTATCAACTGGTTTTTTTTTTTTCAAACTATTAGACTAGTCTGATAATAATTTTTTGGTTAATCGGATTGAATCGGTGGATTCAGTCTAATTTTCAAATTTTAAAGATTATTTTAGTAGATATGACCAATTTGAAAGGCCACTTTAATACTCAAATATCAAATTCTATCTTTTGAATAAAAAATTTGAAATCACGTTATGAATTATTTTTAAAAGAAAATTAAATGGTTAACTAATAATCCGTTAGAAAAAGTAAGCAGCAATCAAATCGTACGTAATTAAACTGCAGAATTTACGAAACAAATTCACGTGCGATTGTTGAAATGATTAAGCCTATTTCTCTTTCACTTGCATTGATATTTAGCAATCTATAGTGTATACCAATTTTAGATGATCTATGTGGTTACACACGTAGAGTTTACATAGCATGGGGGTCATAATAATAAGAACACAGCTCAGCAACAACCCTAATAACACTCGGTACATTAATTGGTACACGTTCATGGTACGGTTTGCACATAGTAGATTTGGTACTATCCGGACAACTCTTAATTTTTTAGTAATGTTACGCGTATACCAAAATCAACTATGAAAATCAGTCATTAATATAAAATATATATTAAAATATAAATATACATTAAAAATAAAATTAAACTATATATATTTATATACAAATATATTTTAGTAGTTAGTTTTAGTGTATAAATAATATTTTTGTTAAATTTTTGGGTGGGGAAAGGGAGCTCTTCATTGTTCTACTCTTATGTTATATCAATTCTCATATTTTTTCACAAAATTTTGAAACAAAATTAATTTAAGAAAGAGGAAGAGGACAAGAGAGAGGGTAAAAGAAAAAATATATCAATTTTATATGATTGAAATGTACCTTGCAAATTAACCGTACGAGAATCCCAATGGATCCAACTGGGGATATGAAATTATAAATGCTCATCCAATGTGGGACATGTAAATAAGGTTAGAAATATATTTATTCATATATTTTTTTATTGTCTTAAATTTTCAGTATAAATAATTTTATTACATGATAACAGAGTTTTATAAAAAAAAATCTAGTAGAATTTGATTCTTATTACCTTAGAAAATCAAATAAGTTTTACTAAAAAATAAAATAATAATTCATATACATGTTATTATCATGATGAATTTACATTAGGAATTTAGATAATCTTATTCGTTTCTCTTAATTAGTTTTTGGGCTTGAGTTAGGTAACATTACATGATAATAAATATTGGAGAAACGCTACATTACTTGATTAGTGCACTAAATCTAAGACATGTTTGGTAGAACTCAATTTTGAGAACTTGCATTGATTGAGCGGAAAGTAAATTCGTCCCATTTTTAATAATTTCATGCGGTTTTAAGTTTGGCCATATGAAAAAATTGTACTGAAAAAGGTGAAGATAATGCAACCACACACATTTTCGGAATAAAGCTTAATTGCGGTAAGTGGATTTTCAGGTAGGAGCTAACTTTTTCCATAACCAATTTTCTTTTTTTTTTTTCATACTCATTTATTTTTTTATTCACACTTATTAAAATTTGATTTCAATTCCAAACACATATTTTACATTTTTATTATGACTTTTTTAACAAAACGATTACTAACTTCAAATTTTTTTATTTTACGTTCGGATATTTCATTTTTTAATCTTTTCTGACATGTAATTTCGAATGTTCATTAAATGTAAAAAATAAATTGAAAATAAACTTTTGAAAAACTCAGCTAATATTATTTAGTAAATAATTAGTTCTTTAATTAGACTCTTTTCACATAGGTTTTATTAAAGATGGAAACTCAAGTGCAGTAACTTCACGTGAAGTTGATAACTAAGTCACGTGAAGTTTATAACTGAGTGTTGTTAGATAATTTGGCTAATTTGATTAAATTTTTATTTAACAGTTCTCAGCTATCAACTTCCCGTAAAGTCGACTGCATCTAGTTTTCACCTTTATTAAATAAGATCTTTGATGAGTTTGTAAGAAAGAAAAAGAAAACAAAACGTAGTAAGAATGAACGACCTTTCTTCTCACAATTGAAAAATCCAACTTGAGATTGTTAATTGTTTATTGTATTTTAGAAGGAAAAAATAAAAGAAATCATTATACTACAGCACGAACTCTCTTAATTCAACCATGCTAGTTAGGTATATATCAAAATCTACTGCTAAAATCAGTCATTAATATAGAATATATACATTAAAAATAAATTAAACTACACATGTATCTGTATAAAAATATATCGTGACTAATTTTAATATATAAATAGTATTTTTGTTCTTAACTAGATATCTTACTTAGATTGGAAATGTATTATTAACGTAAAAAACTGAAAGGAAAAAAATGAAAGAAAAAGAAAGACAGAGTGAGTGGTGTAATTAAGCACATTATAGAAGTGGGAAAATAGAAAAGTATATGAATAAATATGGCGGAAGGTGAATGAATATTGAATGTCGGTACGACCGTACAATTGATGCAGGATGTTTTTAAGAAATGGGTAGATAGGAAGATGCAAGAGAGAGAGAGATCCCAGGCTGTGAAAGAAAAAGGGATGAGACCACAATCTTTATGAAAGGACCTACTTAGATTTTCACCCCTTGTATGAGTGTGTACGTGTCTATATAATAGAGAATCTCAACTTCAACTTCAACAATTAATGCCCAAAATATCAACAAAATTGCATGGGGGTTTCTTCATTTTCTTTGCTGTCTTTCTTAGATCGCCGGTTTTAATGCCACACACTCACCACCAAGTTGCTCTTCTAACAACGCAATAACTGTTTATAAGATAAAAACATAACCATTTTAGTGAATTACACGTTACAATAATCAGTCAAATTATGATGATTGGATTAATTTATGGGATTTAAATATATGGCTATTTTTTAAATTAAAAAATATTATTTGTCATGTTCACTCATTTTAGATTAGTTATTATTAATTAGCATTTTTACTCTGATATATTTATATTTTATACCTTGACGTAGATTATTGCATAGTAATTGCAGGATGATACAATTGTGGACCAAATAAAACACTTGACAAAACGAAAATATGTATGTATCTAATATGGTGGTTGGGTTCTAAATTCTAATTACCCCGGAGAATTATTTTATTAAAATTTAAACAAGCTAGCAAGAATGCGTGTTATGTATATTGATATAGTTTTTCTAATTAGTACGCATTCATTGAACTCAAAGGAAAGTACGAATTTTCGTATATAGTTAATAGTAGTGGATCGGATAAGGCTTGTAATAAGTTCAGTTGTGACATTATTTATTTAATTAAATTGATGGGAAGAATAATCATCATGGCATTCTTCATCTAGCTACAATGGCGTACGATCATATCTGGAATTGCAAGCCTTCTCCATCAGATAAATGCTTATCCCTTTCTTTTTTAATTTTCCTCCTCTTTTTTTTTTTCTTTTTTTTTTTGTAATAGGCAATAATTTATAACAAAGAGGGGGAAAGGGGAAAGAGGAACAACAGAACTAGTTGAATATTGCATTTTTTAATTTTTCATGAACGTCCATTATAAATTACTATATCCTATTATTACTATGTCCCTTCCTTATAATTAAATTACTGAAATTTAGATTATCTCCGGTACTAATTTTAAGTTTGGTTTTATTATAAGTTTTACAAAATGATACATAAGCATTTTATAGGATCATATGTTTTAAATGGTTATTTAAAATTAAAAATGAGATTTGTTACTTTAATATTTTGTCTTAATTTAATTAAAAATTTATATTATTTTTAATTATTTCATTAAAATAATTATATAAATATCAAAATTTTATTTTTTTATTAAAATAATATTGTCTCTTAGAGGTCAGCTTTATTTTATTTATTAATTTTAATATAAATTTTAATTTTAAATTAATTTATTTTTTAAAAATATTAAAGTGATAATTCAAAAAGAATATAAATAATACTATATGACCAATAAATATTATAATTTTTTATTAGTATTTAGCCAACAATAATTTATATATTTATATATATAAAAATTTTATACACAAAAAATATATATAATTTATATTTATATTTATCAAAATTTATATACATAAATTAATATAATTTATATTTATATTTTAAAAATGTATATATATAAATTAATAAAATTTATTTATTAAAAATAATTTAATATTTATATTAATTAAATAATAACTAAAAATACTAAAAATTACTGCAGTAAGAATTTTTCATAAAATATATTAGAGTTGCTTTTACATTTATTGCAATATTGCCTGTTTATTTTGCAAAATATGTGATCTCATTTATCATACGGGCGTACTACACATCCATATAACTATGTAATTAAGTTGGTCCAAGTCTAAATAGAGTCACGCATATTAATAACGAGTGAAAATACGCGCTCAAAAATCTTTCGTTACTTCACGCTCATTATGAAAAAACGTTACTTTTTCCTCAACATAAAACCGCTCATTCTCTTCGAATCTCTCTCAAATCACTCAAACTTCAGTCACGTTCTCTGCGAAAACCACTACTAGAGAAGAATCGCAAGAAGATTTGGCAAAGAAGAACCAGAAACGAACGAAAACAGCAATAGAGATTCGCCTTCTTCCTCTTCTTCATTCTCCTCATTTTTTTCGCCTTCTTCTTCATGTGTTTTCTCCTTATCTTCATTCTTTTGTTGTTATTGCTGTTGTATTTTTTGTCTTTTTCTCTTTCTCTTCCTGGTGAAGAAGCAGTAGAAGGAGAGGAGGAAGAGTTTTAAATTGTGCAGAACAGAAATGAACCGAAATGGCCAACTCCATTGAACCGAACATCATTCATGTGCTGAATAAAACGTCATAAACATTTAAACACCAAAGCAAAATATTTCTACATGCACAAGGACTCAATTGAACACACTAACAATCAAGTAAATCAAAATGAGCAACTCCACTGAACCGAGCAACATTCATGTGCTGAATAAAACGTCATAAACATTCAATAATCAAGAGTAGTATTTTTCCATGTAAAAGAAGTCAACTGAACACATAACAATCAGGTGAACTGAAATGACCAACACCACTAAACTGAACACCAATCATGTGCTGAATAAAACGTGATAAGCATTCAATCAGTAAGAAAAATATTTCTGCATGCACAAGGACTCAACTGAATACATTAACAATCAAGTGAATCAAAATGAGCAACTTCACTTAATCGAGCAAAATGTTGGTGCTGTTGGTGATGATTATAACAAAAGAAGAAAAAGAAGGAGGAGGAGGAAGAGGAGGAGAAATACTATTCTTGTTGATTGAAAGTTTATCACCATTTATTCACCACATGAATATTGTTCGGTTCGGTGGTCTTTGTGATTTTGATTCACCAAATAAATGTGGTTCGGTTCGGTGGCCTCCTTTTACTTTATTCAGTGTTTAAGATTATTGTGATAGCATGTAGCAAACATTTTCTAGCTGTCTCAACGTAATAACCTCATTCAACTGATTTGAAGTTGAATCATTCATTGTTTCCATTTAGAAGTGTAGATCAAAGAAGAAAACGACGGAGCTTATTACGTTGAATTCAATGCAGATCAATAATGAAGAATGCGAGCAGAAAAGAAAAACGTGAATAGAGAAGAACGATAAATTTTATTAGGTTGAAGAAGAAGAAGAGAACAAGATTTACGTTATATAAGGCGTGTGTATAACAAACGCGTAAGGGGGTTAGAGAGACGCGATTGATTAAAGTTACTTGGATGAAAAAATTACATGGATATAGAGTTTTTCTGTTTATCATATTAGTAGGAATAACGAGTTATACATTTTATAGTCCCTTTTGGTTTTACGCACGATGATGGTATCTAAGGATATTTAATTCTAAGAATAGAATGTGATAAGATATTAAAAATAATACAAAAAATAAAAAATATATAAATTAATATTTTTATATTTTATTTGATAATAAATTAAAATAAACGATAAAAAATTAATTTTTTTTTATTTTTTTATTAAAAAATTTAGAAAAAATATAATAATAATAAACAAAAATAATAAAAGAAAATTAAAAAATAAATTATATTTCTTGTTAATATCTCTATGTTATTTTTATTCAGATGAATATAAAATATACTAATTTAATATCTTTAAATACAATATCAATATCGATATCTCATTTGTCAAACACGATCTATAAATAAAGGCGACCTAAGTTACCAATGCAAAAAATGGCGATAGCTAAATTTATTCAGCATGAATTTACTTTCATCAAATCACCAAAATTTTAATTAGAAAATCTTATATATATCTCGTAGAAAGAAGTCTATATATACAACAACCCATTGCCAATTATAGACATTATTAACCTGTCACCATTATATATATTTGCAAAGCTCTAAGGTATGAAGTTTCGATTTAAACATAAAAATAATTCGTTGGAAAGCTAAAAAAAACGGAAAAAGAAAATAAATATAATTTAAAAGGAGGGGACCAATCACCATGAAAGAAAAGAATCACTGCTCTTGTAGAAAGGGGGAAAATGTTTGTGGTGCTAGTGTTTTTTTTTTTTTTAAGTTAAATATTTCAACATCTCAAAATGTAAAAATATTTGTGCAATAAGATTGAGTGAGTTTGGATGCACTACTACTCTTGCCACTAAAAAGGATTTTTTAAGAAGATACATTTTCTTTTCAACATAAAACCTCATAAATATAAATGCAAATTTTTTTTGGTTATAAATATAAATGCAATTTTGATACTAAATGAGCTTGTATAAAAAAAAGTGAACGTAAAAAAACACACTTTAGTTTGAAGGTCATAAAATCTGAGTTATAAAACCCAACGTCCCAAGTGTTTGTGTTTTTAATATTATATAATTTTCTTTATCAAATTTATTTATAAAAATATTCATTTTAAAATTCTAGTACCAATTAAATTATGCCCTAAAAAGTAAAAGGTAAATTCCGACTTAATTAACTTGTCTTTGTCGAGTAATTAGCGATGCAGCAATTCATTGGATAATGAAAATCTTTAATAAAGCTCAAATTTAAAATGAATTAATCTTTGTTTTGGAATAAAAAAGTAAAAAAGTTGTAAAGTAATTGTATTTAAAAAGACAGATAAAATGATCTATATAGAAATTCATTTCATTCTTTATATTTTATCATACTACTTGTCCACAATTACTTCGAAAATATTAATTTCAATTCATATATCAATTTATTTTTTATGTGTTATCAATTTAAAATTTTTTTATAAAAATAATTAATTATGTATTATTACGTTAGTAAAAATAATTAATTTATAAATTTAATATTTAAAAATGATCTAAATTCATAAATTTAGTTAAATATCTATACAAATTAAAATTATTTTACTGTCAATATATTAAAATTATTAAATTACTCGTATAATTTGAAAATGATTTGTTTTAAAAAAGCATGGAATGGAATGTCCGAAATTGACTAACTTATCCATTTTTAATACAACATTGCAACTATATTATTTAAATAGAAGTATAGTATGTTTACCCCATAAAAAGAAAAGAAGTGAATGTACTAGCAAATCCATTATAAAAAAATATTGACCTCGTGTGACACTAAATGACGTTCCCACCACCAAGTTTTTAAAATTTGCAGTCTGAAACCAAAGTAAAATGAATAAAGCAATATGACTAGAGAAAAAAGACTGTTCCCACCAACACAATTTTAAATTCATTCGTTCATTCACCAAAATTAGGGGCCTAAAAAAAAGTTGCTGATTTGCAACTTTGGTCTTTGTCTCTGGTCTTCTAATTTTTCCTTTTCTTTCTACACACTGCTTTTATTCTTTTCTTCTTTTCTTTCCCGTTTTTTAATTTCTCATACAATTCCCTCCATTAGTCTATCATATCATGATCATCCTTCCACATCTCCAATATTAAATTACAATAAAAATGAAATAAAATATTTCTATATTCTCTTCCATCTTTTTCTAAATTGATGCATTTCTCTCATTTTGTGCATGCCATAGATACCTCATTTAACTTAATGGTGAATGTGAGTAAATATTTTGTTACCATGTAATAAAAGTTAAACAGAAATATAACAATTTGATTAGGAGTACCAGTTGTACATTTTAGTGAAAATATCTAAAATAAGAAAGTAAAATTTCAATCCTATATAAGAAACAGAATTTCTTAGTATATTATGATATAATAAAGAAGTTAATATATAAAAAATTATTGAGACATGCAGTTTTATATTATTGTTGGATGGTCACATTCAGTGATTGAGTAAGTGGAATAGCTCATGACTATATAAAGCATCTCCCATTTCCCTTTCTTTCTTCATTCAACACTCTCAAATTCTTCTCTCTCTCATCTCTCTAACAACTTTCTCTCTCTACAAACTCTAATGGCAGCACTATCAAGCATGAACTTGAACATGATCGATTCTACATTCGAGGTTGATAAGCTCACCTACGAAATCTTCTCCATCTTGGAGAATAAGTTCCTCTTCGGCTACGACACCGACACCGCCAACAACTCTCTTATCAATTCAGCTCAATTCTCTCCCATTCACACCAAGCCGCCCAAGATTTCCGCCGGAAACACCGCCGGGAAAGTTAGGATCCTCTGCATTGATGGAACCGGAGCCACCGACGGCATCCTCGCCGCGAAATCCCTCGCGGAACTTGAGTCCTGCCTCCGGCGCAAGTCCGGCAACCCTAACGCTCGCGTCGCCGGCTATTTCGACGCCGTTGCTGGCACCGGCGTCGGTGGCGTCCTCGCTGCTCTGCTTTTCACTCGCGGGAAAGACGGACTTCCGATGTTCACCGCCGACGAGGCGTTGAAGTTCATGATCGACAATCGCCGACGGATCTCGAGGTCGTCGGCGGGGATTCTCCGGCGAGTTCTCCGACACGATGTGGCGGCGACGAAGGCGGATAAGCTTTTCAGGAAGACGTTTGGCGAGTGCACGTTGAAGGACACGGTGAAACCCGTGTTGATACCATGCTACGACCTCGTCACGCGCGCGCCGTTCGTTTTCTCCCGCGCCGACGCGCTCGAAATGGACGGCTACGATTTCAAGATGCGCGACGTGTGCGCTGCCACGTCAGCGGACCCTGGTTGTGTTGGTCCCGTTGAGATGAGGTCGATTGACGGGAGGACGAAGATCGTGGCCGTTGACGGTGGCGTTGCCATGAACAATCCAACGGCAGCAGCCATCACGCACGTGCTCAATAACAAGCACGAGTTCCCGTTCTGTAACGGCGTCTCTGACCTCCTCGTCCTCTCTCTCGGTAATGGAGAGACCGACTTTAACTCCGTTAAGTCTCCGTCTGGATTTGTTAGGATCGCCGGTGAAGGAGCTTCCGATATGGTAAGAACTAACAAAAAATAAATAGGAAATTCTTTCCCTTAATAATGTATTAATTAATAAAAGATTTCAAAAGAAATCACCTTTATTGATAGAAATTAAATATTAATGTTGAAAAGAAAAAGTGTAGATGGAATGGTGGTTGAGCAATGAATAATGCAATCTTTTAAAATAAGAAACAAATAAAGAGTTGATAGTTTAATTATTGGTGTGGATATATTCTAATGGTTGTTTTTCACTGAAAATGCAGGTTGATCAAGCTGTATCAATGGCATTTGGAGAGTGTGAGAAGAACAACTATGTGAGGATTCAGTCAAACAAAGTGATGTCAAAGTCGAAACAGGGCAAAACGACGCCGGATCTGTTGTCGGTTTCGGAGGATATGTTGGGACAGAAGAACGTTGAGTCTGTTTTGTTCAAAGGGAAGAAGGTTGTGGAGAACACAAACATGGACAAGTTGGAGTTGTTTGGGGGAGACTTGATTAAGGAACAAGAGAGGAGAAAAACTGGCATCTTGCCTACGGTGGTTTTGAAGAACTCATCACCCTCTCCTAGGACTTCATCTGCTACAACCTTGTCCACTTTATCCTCATCAACCTGTTAATTAAATATTAGGCAGCCAAAAAAAGCCAACATTAGGATGAAGAAATCCGAAATTAGGTTTAATTAATTATGAGGTTGGATTTTTCTTGTGAGCTTGAAAGTGCTTTTGTGGTTAATTAATTATGGGTTAGCTGCCGCTTAGGACCAAAATATTAAAGGTAAATTGAGTCTGAGCTGTGCAGAACTGAATCCTCCACATTATTTCCTATATATTTTTTTAATTGTTTAGATTTTGGGTATATATGTTATGTGTATTTTAGTGATAGTGATTTGTGTATAGTGGTTATTATTGTTAAGAAAGGATGAATTTTGTCTAAGTGATTGAGTTGTGACTTGTGAGAATTAGGTTTGTACCGTTTTGGGTGAGAAATGTTGATATTAGTATTGTGACTGAATGCAATTAATTGCAAAGATTGATTTGGGAGATTATTCATTTCGAGATAAAGTGATACACTACTTTTTTCCCTGTGTATTGTGCTCCTTCGACTTTATAATATAAAAAAAAGTGTGCAAAAGGAATTAATTAGTACATGTTTGAATAGAATTTCAAAACAAAGCGAAATGTCATTTTCTACTAGGAGGGTACGTTTGTGACGCATGTTTAAATTTATGAAATCAGAATCCGAATCAGAATCAGGTGAAATCAAATGACATAATTGATGTAGTTTTCCTTCACGTTCCAATATTTATTTCGATAAATGGTGGTAGTAGTTTACCGTATGATACCTTGATACAATGATACTATTATGTTCCGTGCGCTGTACACCACTCTACACAATTGAATGGAGTTAAATAAATGACATTATAACAATTAACAACATTATTAACTAATTCGTTACCATAAATGACCAAATGGCAAATTTAGCAACTATGGATGATGTAAATTAGAGAAAACTACCATTTTTATCCATAAAAATTGAAAACATTGACATATTTATTTATAGAAGATAAAAATTATCATTTGTACTCATAAAAGTTGATTTTCGCAAGCAAAATTATCTAAATTTTAAATAATTATATAAAATTCCCAAACTACCCCCTTCTCTTCTCTCACGCACGCACCCACCCTCACTCACTATCTGCAGCACCTAAACCACCACTGTCGTAACATCTTCTCTCTTCTTACTCTCTCTCTCTCTCTCTCTCATTTTTCTTCTCTCATCTCTTGAACATCAACATAAGCCGGTCACTATCCTCTTCAAAATCACAAAAAAGAACAAACTCATATCAAATTGAAGAATAGAACATGCATAGATTCAAAATAAAACCCTAATTTCTTAGAACCTTCACCAAAAATTGTAAATGTTTCAGATTCAATATCACTATTTTCGTTACAAATAACACAGAACAATAATTTGATTTTGGCGACGCTGGGAGGAGATGACGAAAACGCATCGCTAAGAGGAGAAGAGAGCAGCGACATCGAGAGAAGGAGAAGACGAAGATATGACATTTGAAAAAGGAAGGAACTCAACATTGAAGAAGTTGTGGTTGCAGAAAATAGAGGACTCAAAATTGCTACTTCCTGAAGCCGAAAACCTCCCGAAGAAAAAGAAGAAGAAGAGGAGGGGAGGAGAAGATGGAGCTCGCGATGGCAAAAGGAGGAACCACCATTAATGTACAGAGGAGAGAGAATAACAATAGAGAAGAGAGAGACATCAATAGGGAAAGAAGAGGAAGGAGAAAAGTGCGAAGAGGGAGGAGAGAAAGAGAGAAGGACGATTGAAAAAGATATAGGAGAAGGAAGAGAGAGTGTGTGGAAAGGGGAGGGTGCTGCAGTAGTGCTGGTTCACGGTTTAGATGAAGAATTGAAGAGGATGAGACTCACCAAGGGTAGTTTGGGGATTTTATGCAATTATTTAGGTTTTGGATAATTTTGCTTGCGAACGTCAATTTTCTATGGATACAAATGGTAATTTTTATCTTCTATAGGTAGATATGTCAGCGTTTTCAACTTTTATGGGTAGAAATGGTAGTTTACTCATGTAAATAAATTAGGTCAACTCGGATTTTATTTTCTTTTATTTTAGGATATAGCTAACACTTGTCTTCTTTTATTCTATTTTATAATAGAATAATTCTCTACGTCCAAACAATTTTACATCCAATTGATTTGAGTTACGCGTTTTTTTTCCTGTTTTCTTTTTAAATCCACGCTTCTTCTTCTTCTTTTTCTTCACTCTAGATGCTACGTCTTCTTTTTCTCCTCCTCCCTTTTTATTATTTTTTTAATTTTGTTACCATCGTCACTGACAACACCTCCTCCTCTTCATATTGGAATTTCGTCTCCTCCTTCCTTTTCATCCTTCTCCATCATCATCATCGTTATTGTCTTCTTCTAATACGTATAATCGTTATCGTTATCATTGAATTCAAATTTATATAATGGACAATTTTTGGTTCATTTGGTATTATACAATAATTTCGTTTTGAGCTAATTTTTGGTTCATTTGAGACGAAGTGTTTATGAATTCAAATCTATATAATGAATAATTTTCGGTTCATTTGGCATTATATACTGATTTTCTTTTGATAATATTTTCGGTTCATTCGAGACACAGAAAACGGTTTCTGAATTCGAATTTATATAATGGACCATTTTCGGTTTATTGATATCATACAATGGTTTTGTTTTGATAATATTTTTTGTTCATTTGATCACAACAGAGAATCAGAATCAATAAAGATGTTAGCAAAATTTTGGTGTTATTGGTGATAACGATAATGATGATGGAGAAGTTAGAAGAAAAGGAAGAAGGAGATTAAATGAATTCAAATAAAAAAGAAACAGGAGGAAAGGAGAATGAGGAGAGGGAGATGGATGTGGTGGTATGGTGGCGATGACGACAATGAAAAAAAGATGAAGAAAAAAGAGAAGGAGAAGAAGAAGGAAGAGGAGGAGGAGAAGAAAGAAGAAGAAGAAGATGAATGCAGTGTAAACTAAATGATTTGGATGAATTTAGATGTAAGATTACTTAGATGTGTAGCAGGACTCTTTATAATATTTGTTAATATCATCAATTAAAAAATTAAAAAATTTAAAAATATATAAATATAAATTTTGTTATATATTTATTAAAAAATTAAAATATTTCTACTAATAATAATCTTAAATTCTTAACGAGTGTAAAATCCTTCATTTTATTGGGTGAAGTATCAAATTTGAATATAACAAAAAGTTTAGTATTATTAAAAAATATTTTGGTAAGAAAAATTGAAAAATAGACATGTCATAATTATAAAAGAATTACAATTTACTTAATAACTATAAGTCATTTTAGTATAGGGTAATGTTAGGTAACTAATAACTTTCTTGAACAATATGAACAACCATCAATCAAATCAAAATACAGTATATCTCCAAATTATTCACCTAAATCTTAATATTAGAATAATCATTTGCATACTTAGTAAAATGAACATCCGATATATCTATTATTTAATATTTTTGTTGTCTGCGTATACTTTTCTTTTAGTATATTATCACTTTTAAGACCTTCAAGCCTACGTCTCTATGTTGTGTTTTTGCCTTTTTGGTAATTTCAATATGCTGTATCTTTTTACGTTATTTGGGTTTTTTTTTTTTTTTAGTTCTTGAGCTACTTGTCATTTTACTCTTTTTTTCTGTCCCCTTGTTATGAGCTCAGGTTGAATTTTTTACTTTTCCATAACACCGGGCTCCCAGACCAAAATGAAAACATAATATGGGCTCAAAATTCAAGCCTAATAAAGTTCTTGTCAAGAGGGATCAATTTTACCAAAAAAAAGTTCTTGTCAAGAGGGATCAATTTTATACTTGGATGAAACCTACATCTATAGTTTGTAACCAAAAAAAAAAAAAAAACAAAAGGGAAACCTATATCTACTTGTTTCTAATCTATGATACACAGATACTAAAATAGACACAGACAAGAGATATAATACGATACGAAACACATCGATATACAAATTTTTAAAATTTTATAAGACATAGGAACATACATATATATAACATATAAAATTTTTTTAGATAAATCGTAATGATATTTTGATATTTTAGTGATATTAAAATATAAATTAATTTTTTTATTATTTTTAATGTTTTATTTTAATTATATAAAGTATTTAAAATATTTTTTATTTTAATAAATAATAATATATATTATTTCTAAATTTATTTCAAAAATATATGTTAAGAATAAGATTGAACACACTGATATGTGATAGTATTTAGGTGTGTTCAATCTAGGGGTGTTTATGAGTCGGGTGAAAATCGGGTTTGTCCTGACCCAGACCCGGCCCTAAATATATACCGGGTTTATTTTTTTGACTCTAACTCGACCCTAGACCCGATGAAACCTAAGCATTTTTGGACCACAACTATACCAGGTCTTTAAAGTTTTAACAATAATTTGTAAAGAAACTTATTTATGATACACTTATTTATAAAGAAAAAACTTGTTACGAAAAATTGATATCCATATTTGAACTTGAATTTGTCCATAAATTCTAATTTGATGCTTCTTTGATCTGTTTCTAATTTAACAAGTGTGATTAAAAATAAAACAATAAGCTTATAATTAATATAACATAATATTAAAATTAATTTAAAATATATATATATATATATCTTTTTTAGTTCTCTTAGGGTGCACATGGGTCGGGTGAAGCCGAATTTGCCTTGATCAGGACTCGACCCGAAATAATGATCGGATCTATTTTTGAGACTCTTACCTGATCCAAAATATGGTAAAATCACATCAAATTAGCTTCTAAAATATTTAGGACGAAACCGGGCCATGTGCATCTCTAGTTCAAGCGCTTCCCCCTATATAGATAGAATGCTGAGTAAAGAACCCTTAGGTTTTGCCACATTTGTATATCACATCGCATGGAGTCATCCAGGGTGTTCTCCACACAAGACTCTGATTGTCCATATGATTGAGGATTTCAATCCATTCCTGGTTGCTGTATTTAAGATCCCGGCCACTGACTTGAGAAAAAGTCGATTTGAATTCTATTTTCTGGGATGTAGGGTCTCATAAATCTGTAGAATTTTTTATTTTTTTATTAAAATACGTTTGAATATAGAAGACACGCATATCGAATGTCGATGAATGTTGTGTACAAAATATATTGGACACACAAATACAACAATTTAGAAAAATATGTGTGCTTAGTAAATTTTAATCCTCAACTATTCAAATCTCTTAAAAGGATCAATTTAATTGTTATATGAAAAATAAAAATTAGTGATCAATTTTAAAAATATTTTAATCAATTTGGTATGTTCAAATTATTGTATGAAATGAAATAAATTTAAAATGGTTCTTAAAATTATATTCGAATTTTATAGTAATCTTTTAAATTAATAGTTATCTATATTCATTTTTAAAGTTGTACTTTGAAATTTAAAGTCGTCTTTTAAATATTTTTTTATCAATAAAACACTATTAAAAAATTGATAATATCGACTTGATTCTGACACGCTGACAATCCTAAACGACACCTTATTTAATTTGGCGCTTAAATTATGGCAAAGAACATTGTTACAATTATGGAATACATTAATCCCTCTTTTAACGTTAATCCAACTTTTTTTCTCCCTCCCAAAATATATTGAGACTTTTTTGTTTCATCGTTATTGTTCAACAACATTATTCCGAGTGCATTTTCAAAGATGAATACGAGAGGTAAATATAATTTTAAAAATAAATATAAATAATTATTAACTTGAGAAATTATTATGAAATTCGAGTGTAATTTCAAACTTTTAAGGCTTATCTCATCAAAACAACGAAACCAATTTGATAGTTACCATTATTTTACATAATTAAGAATAGCAATCAAATGGGTCATATAATTTTCATCCAATAATCAAATTACTTCCTCTATCAATTTTAATATTATTAATTGGACAACTGAACAAGTAACTCCATTTATAATTTAAAATTCAACTGTCTAACTTGATAACTTAAAAACAGAAAAATCAATTTGATAACAAAATCTATGAAAAGTAAAAAACTTAAAAAAACAAAAAACAAAACTTATATTCTCTTTCTGTGCTAACTAATTGGTGCGTCTATTTGCCGCCAAGAATCGCTCTTCCATTCTCCACTCTTCTCTTCTTCTAAGACGCAATACAACAAGCACATAGCGTGCAACTCAACCCACCACCCTCCTCCTCCTTCTTTCCATGGCGGCGGTCAACGGTGACGACAAACCGCTGCAGAAAATCTCAGACGCATTCAAGGTTTTGGCTTCCGTGGCCCAAGATTCGAAGAGCGCGGATATGGAGCTCGCTCCCTTCTCACGTGCCTGCACTCACGTCTGCCCTCTCTTTGGTTGCTTGGGCATCGCTTTCATGTTCGCTGAGAAGGATTTTGTCGCCAAGGTACGTGCAATTCCCGTTGTTATGCTCCCCCAGAATTATTTTGTGAACCAAATTTGGCAACTTTACCGGTTGATTATCTGGAGATTGGCGGTGATCTAGGGTTTCATTTTTCCAATCTTTTCTGGGGGGGGGGGGGGAGTTTGATTGAAATGCTGCTGATTTTGTTTGTTTAGCTGTCGTTGCTGTAATTAGAAAAGGGAATTCGAAATTTTGAATCTTGTTATGTTTTGGGAGTGATGGAATTGCTGAATTTGGGGGTTTGAATCTCTTTTTATCATTTCTCTGGGCACTGTATATAATTAGAAATGAAGAAAATGTTATTTCTTTGGGATGAGAAAATTTAATCTTCTTGAGAAAACAAATGGGACAGTTTGGATTGGAGTAATGTTTCTGTAATTTACTTTCATCTTGTAATGATATTGAAAAATATAGTGAAATTCAACATGTGGTCTCAACACTAGAAGTAGGAGCTGTATGCTATTAGTTAGCATGATTTATCAATTCGGGTTGTTTCAAAGCTCTAGTTGATTATTTGATGATAACAGGTGCAAGATCTAGCAGAGGCATCGAATTCCATTAAGACATTGCAATCTATGATTGATCAAGATGTGCAGAACAATTGTGTGAGGACGGCAGGTAGCCATACAAGAAATCTGCTAAGAGTGAAGCGCGGACTTGACATGATCAGATTGCTGTTCGAGTATATGTTAGTTGCAGAGTATGTACATCACCCATGCTCTATAGTTAGCTTTGTGGTTTGTGTTGTGCAAGTTTCTTCTATCTACAATTTTCTATATTTCTTTTGAACAATTTTAAGACTATGCTAGGCACCAAAGAGTGAAAATAGAGTGGGAAAAAAATGAAGAGGGAGCAAATTATTGTACGAGGGAATTGCTTTTTAATCCGGATCCCTAGTTAAGGGGGAAAGAAGGAAACAGATGAACAAAAGCTTTCATGCTTTCCCTTTAAATTTATCCTTATTTGTGATTATTTTTTGGTACCTGTAAGAGGTAGGAGGCCTTGTGAGGATTTAAACCTGTTAAGATTATTGGGGATTATATTTTATTTTATTTTACCCGCGTTAACACATGATGGTTGTGCATTGTGCTACCCTATTTTAAAATAAGTCTACTGCTGACTACAATCTTGGGAAGCTAAGAAAGTAGTTTATTATGAAGGTAGGCAATGACCATCGGTTAGGGGACTCCTCCTTTAGTATAAACTTTTCTTCATATTTATTGATTATCTTCTCTCCACCATTCCCCAACCAGAACTTTCATTACATACATGATTCCACGAACTTCTGATCTAGTGATCTTATAATTATTTTGGGTATCCTTGGTTAAAAGGTCTTAGCCCTGTGAGTCCTCTGGATTTTTTTCTTTTAATGATTAAATCTCACTTCAAATTCCTATTTGGAAGTCACAGCTTCCTTGAAGGTGAAATCCTTTTTTTGGACAGTAGTGCTCAATAGAATTAACACTCACGATACTTCAAAATTGGATACACATTGATTTTTGCGCTGCTCCATGGCTAATCTTCTATGGAATCTGTGGTGAGTTTTCAATGTGTCCTAGAAAGGATCAGTTCTTGTTAACTAGGTTTGTTGGTTTTGGGAGAAGTATGGAAGCTAAATCTTTGTGGTAGTGTGCCATCGATGCTATTGGTGTGTTTGACCATGAAAGTGGCCAGTAGGTCAAGTCTAATTGAGCAGTTAAACAATCGTCAGTTGGTCCAGACAAGTTTTAAAAAGACACAGGTTAAAACAAATATAGTAATTAAAATACTATGATCATGAAATGTTCCTTAATGATGATTGCTTCCATGATCCTTTTCTTTTTTTCTCTTCCTTTTTCCTTTTGCTTTTAATGGACTTATTCTTTTTGCAATGTGTATTTGTACAGGCAGAATCACTCAGTGTTAGCCTGTTATTGATCCGAGTTTCTGTATTTGTTTTGGCAGGGGAAGCTCCCTTAGGGATCCAGCTTCAAAGGCTTACGAGAAGGCATTGGCACCTTATCATGGATGGGCTATCAGGAAGGCTGTTTCTGCTGGGTTGTATACCCTTCCAACGAAGGAACAACTATTGGTGAAATTCAATGAGGATGGTAAGTGTAGAATTAAGTTTTGCTATTACATTCAATGAAGTTTAAACTCTTAGGAAGTAAGTTGAAGTTTATTTCTTGAAAGGGGGATTTGAATATATATAGTTTAATACATATTACATTTATAATAGAGCACTATGACCTCAATTGATCCATGTATCCTGGCAGACCCCACCCAATAAATCAAGGCTTAGATGGTCTTCTTATTGAAATCTATTTATCATGAAATAGGAATAGTTAATAGTTGACATTTTCGTGCCTTCTAAAGTTGGCAATCACATGTCTTAGGTATATATACCGGGCTGTTGCAACTTGCGATGTATGTACTTAATAATAGCTTTTAGAAGTGTGGAACATGCAAGTATTTCTAGTTATTCAAATCTTGTTAGTAAACATATGCATTTATGATATCATGATGCTTATGTTTCTTTCTCGTTACTTAATTATAATCTCTCTTTCTTTTTTCAGAGGCGACAGCCAGAGTCCTAATGCAAAATTATGTCACCGCATGTACACCTGTACTCCAATACGTTGACAATCTCTTCATTTCCAGAGATTTGGGAACAGATTGGTGAACGATTCTTGAATAATTGTATTCAGATTATACAATGTAATTCGCTATCAGAAAGTTCATAAGATGAATAATGCATTAACTAAATTCATTTGTTGTACAATTTATCTATATTACAATAGTTGGTAGTGTGGATTTGATAGGTATTGTCATGTGATTGGATCAACCCTAATCAAAATGGAAAATGTTGTGCGTAGAAGGAATAACCTCTCATGCGAAATATTTACTGTGGTAATCATTATCTTGATGAAATATGTGTTGCTATTGGTGATTTCTTGAGCTCAAACATACCAGTTTCTCAAAGGATTCTGATAAGAAGAGGTTTCGATTGGTTTATAGGAGAAGTAAGGATACATAAGATGAATTTTCACTAAATTCATAATTGTTGCTCGTTGGCTGCTGATTAACTCCTTTAAGCTAGTTTAGCAAGTTTGGAGCAGTAGTTCTAGGCTTAATTGCTGCCTATAAATACTAGGGGTGAGTTAGTTCTAGTTAGTTAGAAAATTCTGTTTAGTTTGTTAGTTCGGGAGAGGAAAATTCTATCCAGAGTTGATTAGATCCAACAGCATATTTCAATGAGGGATTGTGATTTACAATCCCTAGTTCATCAATAAAATCTCTTAATTCTGCTAGATTTTAGTTCCTATCAACTGGTATCAGAAGTCCATGGATCTTGGTACATGTGGTGAATGGTGCAATTGCAATCACGCAAAATGAAGGGAGATTGGATGCGATGGAATTGCATTTTGACTGATTTGAAGATCTGTGCCGCGCGTTGTAGGAAACGTTGCAGACGATCGATGCACACGTGGATTCCATGGAGCAAGCGGCACGAATCCGCCACGACCAGAGTTCTCCGACGTCGCACCAGGTCATTGGCTGCTCGCAAGGAAACAGAACCGCGTCGGAGCAGTGGAGAAGACTAGAACTCCCGATTTTTTGCGATGAGGACGCGATAACATGGATCAAACGTATGGAGCAGTTTTTCCTGCTCAAAGCAGTGCCAGAAGAGGAGTGGCTCGCGGTGGCGATGTTTGCCGTCGAAGGTCGCGCATTCACGTGGTTTAGGTGGTGAGAGGCGACAGCGCCGGTGCTTCAATGAGGAATGCAGCGCTACTATGGCACTTTCAACCGGAACGGCTACAGAGTCCGTATCAAGCGCGTGCTACGGAAGCTGAAATAGACGAACTCGGTCTAGGATTATGTCGATAAGTTCGTACTTCACGCGTGGCCTCCCCGCGGAATCATGCCGGATTTGCTAATGGACCTCTTCTTGAACGGGCTAAAACTGGAAGTGGGTGAAGAATGTAAACTGTTTTCATATCAGTCAGTGGATGAATTGATGGAGCTGACACAGAAGGTAGAAAATCACAACGCTGCCTTGTAAGGAGTATCAGGACGCAGTAAACCACCAGCTTCCAACTTTGTTGTTGCCAATTCACTTGCCACCAAAACTCTGCACCCTACAATATCCAATTCTGCAGCAAACAAGGGCGCAGAGTTGATGACGATTCCCTCGCGACAGCGCAGATTGAGATATCTCAGCAACGAAGAGTACAGGGCAAAGCCCGCTAGGGGGAATGTTTCTTCTGTGATGAACTGTACTCAACGGATCATGTATGCAAGAACAAGGAGTTCAAGCTACTGTTCATGGAACCATAGGCTGAGGAAGAGGGCTGGTTGGAGCATGAGGCTGTTCCAGACACAATATAGCAGCTGTAGCTCAAACTTTCATGCTCTGATCCCTACCATAGGTCGTTCAAGGCGTGGGCAGAGGTGAAGGGGCGTTGAGTGAAGATGCTAGTTGATTGTGGGGCCTCAATTAACTTCGTAGCACCGGAAATTACAGCAGAATTGGGTCTAGTCATAGATACTACACCTAAGTTCCGAGTGAGGGTGGCTGATCGTCGAAGTTCATGGAGACAGGGCAGATGCAAGGGAGTTACACTAAGCTTCCAGGGACTATTCGTCATAGAGGATTTCTACCTTTTTTCTATCGAGGAGGTTGACTTGTTTTGGGGCTGTCATGGTTAGACAAGTTCGGAGTCATTAGAGCAAGTTTTTAAGGATTCTTGGATCGAGATACTCAAGGGTGGGGAGGCTTTTGCTTTGAAAGGCAACCCGAAACTGTGTTATGGTGGGCTAAATTTACACTCGACTTCAGTTGTAAGTATGCCACAGTTTATATAAACAGTTTTGGACGATCACGAGGTAGTCTTTCACCCACTACCAAGGCTAGCATCACATCGTTCACATGATCATGCTATTCCCTTAAAGGAAATGGTTGATGTCCCTAATATTAGGCCTTATCATTTTCCACATCACCAAAAAGCGGTAATTGAAGAAATGGTTGCAAAGATGCTGGCTTCAGGAATTATTCGGCCAAGTATAAGTCCGTACGCTAGTCCCATCTTGCTAGTCAAGAAGAAAGATGGAGGTTGGAGGTTTTGTGTGGACTACCATCGTACTGCGCTCTAAATGGGATCACCATACTGGACGAATTTTCAATTCCAGTCAATGATGAGATTTTGCACGAGTTGGCAGGGGCGGCAATTTTTTCCAAGCTTGATTTGCAGTCCGGGTATCATCAAATTATGATGCGCAATGAGGACATTCGCAAAACTGCCTTCCAGACGCATGAGACACTACGAGTTCTTTGTAATGCCCTTCGGCCTAACCAATGCGCCGAGTTCTTTTCAAGCATTGATGAATGACATCCTTAAGCCGCTGCTTTAGAAGTTCGTGTTAGTCTTCTTTGATGACATTCTAATCTACAGCCGAGATGTCGAGCGTCATGCCATTTACTTGCAGCAAGTATTTTGCATTCTCATCACCAATCAGCTTGTGTTAAATGCCAAGAGGTGTAATTTTGCAGTGGATTCAATGAAGTATTTAGGCCACATAGTCTCAGCTGAAGGGGTGGCTGCAGGCCCTAGCAAAACAGCAGCCATGCTTGCTTGGCCAATCTCTAAGGATGTATACGCCTTGTGGGATTTTTTGGGGCTCACCGAGGACTATCGGCGGTTTGTGCAAGGATATGGCATCATTGTCAAACTATTGACAGATTTAACAAGAAAGAATATTTTTGAATGGAACGCTAGAGCCATGGCAGCCTTTGAACAACTAAAATCCCTCATGGCAACCCTTTCCACAGTGGTTGTCTCAGATTTTATGCTTGAGTTTGTCAGAGAGAATGACACCTCGAGCGAAGGGGGGGGCTATGCTATCTCAATAAGGGCACCTGATTGTATTTCTCAGTCAAGCATTATCGCCAAGAGCGCATCAAAAATCAGCTTACGAGAGAAAATTGATGGCGGTGGTGCTTGCTGTCCAGAAATGGTGGCATTACTTGCTAGGAAGTCATTTCATGGTGCTTATGGACTAGCGGAATTTAAAGTTTCACACCGAGCAACGTTTAATGGATCCGACCCACCTTAAGTGGACAACAAAGTTGTTGGTCTTATACTTCGACATCAAGTACCGACTAGGGTTGGAAAATAAGGCAGTGAATACTCTTTCGTGGCAAATTATAACCAAGGCTATCTCGGTAGTGCAGATAAATCTTTGGGACAGTATAGACGTTGAGCTAAAGAAAGATTCGGAGCTGCAGAAAATGGTGGTTGCCTTGCAGCAGGGGTTTAAGGATTTCCCTGGTTACTCCTTAAGGAAAAGGAGGATGTTCTATCAAGGAAGAGTAGTGTTATCGGCGAATTCAGCTCACATACTCTCTCTATTGGCCGACCATCATGACAGCGGGATGGGAGCCTTTTAAAGTACTTTCGGACATACAAGAGGCTGACGGCAGCGATCTATTATTGGAAGGGAATGCAGCGACAGGTGAAGGATTATGTGGCCACTTGCTCCATTTGCCAACAAAGCAAGTATGCTGCACTTAAGCCAGCGAGACTGCTGCAGCCCTTGCCGATTCCGAAGTGAATTGGGAACATATCACGATAGATTTTGTGGTTGGCTTGCCCAAGGCAAAGGAGATGGACACCATTTTTGTGGTGGTCAACCAGATGAAAAAATATGCCTACTTTATACTGTTATCAAGCCCTTTCTCAGCCAAGGAAATGACTGCAGTTTTTATTAAGGAGGTGCTGAAGCTACATGGATTTCCAAAATCCATTGTTTCCGACCGAGATAGAATTTTCATGAGCATATTTTGATCTGAATTATTTTAGGCGGCGAGCACAAAGCTGAAATACAGCATCGCATTTCATCTACAGACGGACAAGTAAACAGAGATGGTGAATAGGTGCCTCAAGACTTACTTGAGGTGCTTTGTGAGTGGATATCCGAAGAGGTGGTTAGAATGGTTACCATAGGCAAAATATTGGTTTAACACAACCTTTAACGCTTCAGCCTGCACTACCCTATTTCAGGCCGTTTATGGGGTGCCTCCCCTAATTTTGTTCCGAGGAGAGACATATGCGTCGCAGGTGGAGGAAGTGGCTGCATGGTGCGGTATTTTACAACCCACAAACTAACCGGCAAGTGCACCAGGTCGTACCAAGTAATACCTTACGTGAGTAAGGGTCGATCCCACGAGGATTGATGGATCAAGCAACAATTGTTGAGTGATAGGCTTAGTCAGGCAAACAGAAAATAGTGTTTGGGAGTTCAAAGGCATTAACAGTAAATTCAGAATATTAAAGACAGACAGATAAATAAGTTGGGAATAAAATATTGAGAAAACAGTTAAGGTTTCAGAGTTATCTATTTTTCCGGATTAATTTTTCTTACTAACTATTTTAATCATGCAAGATTTAATTCATGGCAAACTATATGTGACTAGACCCTAATTCTTAGACCTTCCTAGTCTCCTCTAGAATTCATTAACTGCCAATTTCTTGGTCAATTAATTTCAATTAGAGGGTGATGATCAATTTCTAGTTTATATGCCAAAAGAATCCTAATTATCCAAAAATAAGGGGATTATATGTCACGTATCCCGTTAAATACAAACAATTAGAAATTCAGTATAATATGTTTTCAAGCTGTTGTTCAAGTAAAGAGCTTTTCCAAGTTTCACAAGAACTCAATTAGAACATGGGTCATATTTCTATTCCACCCATATTCATAAAATAAAGAGCGTAAACAATTATTGAAATATAAATCCAAAACATAAATTAAAATAGAAAAAGCAATAAAATCAATCCATACAAATAGATAGAGCTCCTAACCTTAACAATGGAGGTTTAGTTGCTCATGGTTCAGAGAAGAAAAATAAGGGTTCTGATAAAAATATACTGAGTTACAATCTGATGGCATTTGATCCCTTTTTATAACTAATCCTAATAAATTTAAAATCTAATTATCTAAAATTAAAAATAATATCTTTTCCTAAAAATAATATTTGAATTGAAATTCGAATTAATTAATAAGTCTTCAGCTGATGGGTGGGGACCACTTGATTTGTCCATTCTGCAGCTTCTAATCTGTGTTTTCTGGACTGAAAACTGGGTCAAAATAGCCCAGAAATTGCCCTAGCATTTTTTTTTGTACTTTTGCAGATCGCGCATGTGACACGTCCGCGTCGTCCACTGTGCTCGCGTCAATTGTGCAGATTCCAGTCCACGCGTTCGCGTCAAGCACGCAATCGCGTCATTGCGATTTCCTTCATTCCGCGCGGTCGCATGAGCCATGCGTCCGCGTCGGTCTTCGCTGGTCATCTCTTTGGTTTCTTCTCTTTCTCTGCAGAAACTTCATCAAATCCATCCGAATGCTACCTAAAATAAATAAAATTGCACAAAACTCAAAATAGCATCCATAGTGGCTAAAATATAATTAATTCTTAATTAAACTCAACAAATTAGATGCAAATTCACAACACCAAACTTAAACTGTTGCTTGTCCTCAAGCAACCAAAACTAACATAGGCTTAGGATGTGAATTTGCATGAGAATGAGAGTTCGATTAGACTCATGTCTCTTTTTATAGTGGGATTTATAACTGTAATCCTGAATAGGTTTGGCATCTCACTCTCCTTTGAATCAAGAATGTTATTGTCATTTGGAATTAAAATCTGGATAATATTATGAAGTCTCTGATCTTTTATATTTCAGTTTAATCCTTGAACACAGCAAAATTTACTTTAATTTATTTTTTTCTTTGGTGCTTTGCACCTTGAGCCTAGCCGTGACTTTAAATATTTTATCTCAAGAGTTATTTGACACAGAAACACCACAAGCACTTAATTGGAAAACTCTCTTTAAGTTCTAATTTTTCTTTCAGTTACTCCCAGATAGTGGTGCTCAAAGCCTTTGGCATACTCTTGTTAAACGCACTTGGTCTCGACTCTAAGTGTTCTGTCTCAAGGATTACTTGACACAATCACACCACAAACATATGACTAGGGAAACAACTCTTTGAACTTTTAATCATGTCTGACCTCCCTAGTCATTGATGCTCAGAGCCTTGGACCTTGCTTTTATTATTATTTATTTATTTATTTATTTATTTTCTTTCATTGTTTCTTTTGCTTCAAGGATTAAATTTTTGTTTATTTCAGAGAAGTCATGATAATTTTCTAGATTCTTGTTCCTTATACATCAACATCCCTTGATTCAAATTCAAATATGCACTGTTCATATCATGCATTCAGAATTACAATTAATACCACCACATTTAAGTAAATAAGACTACTCTTAAAATTAACTCAATTTCTCATGCAATACATCACTTCTTTTCTTTTTCTCTTTAGATTCAAGTTCAGTGAGTGGTACATGAAACATCTTTTCAGAATTAAGGCAAGTAAGAGAAAACTAAACTAGTCCTAGGATTCTAACTAATAAAGGATCATGCAATAAACAAAGCAAAATAGCAGAAAACCGGAACATAACATAGAAGAAGAAAGGAGGAATAAAAATAAAAGGAACTCAACCACCTTAGTTATCCTAGCGGTCGCTTTATTCTTCAGGTTGTTCTCCTCCGTGAAGATGATACGCCTCCCTTTTGTGGCAGAAAACCCATAGGCGCAGCGTCAACAACAAACTAAAAGGTTTGCTTGTCCTCAAGTAAAGAAGAACTGAAAATAAAAAGAGATAAATTATTATGAAGAAAGAAAAAGGAAGAGGATAAAAGAATAAGAGAGAATTAGAATTTGGAGAGAGAGAGAAAGAAGACTGGGCGGCGAACTAGTGTGGCGCAAGCGATGCGAACGCGTGCAGCACGCGTTCGCGTGGATCGCAATATCTTCATAATAACGCGTTAGCGTCAGGCACGCGTCTGTGTGCTCTGGGTTTTGTGCGATTCGCGTGAAGCCAGCCGCACGCACGCACAACTCTCTGCCGAAACATATATTTATGCCGTTTTTCCAGGTCACGCGTACGCGTCGATGACGCGCCCGCGTGGATGGCGAAAATCACAAACGACGCGCACGCGTGTGATACACGTATGCGTGGGTTTGTTTGTGCTAGAGGCATCATTCTTGCGCCACTCCCGCACAACTCTCTGTTCAATTTTATTTTTCACGTACATTCATCTGATGCGTTTGCGTCAGCGATGCTTGCGCGTCGGGTGCTCTTCTTTTTTTTTGAAGTGTTCGGTTCCTGTTCTAAAATAGCTGCATGATCAGAAAATTAGTAAGAACTCAATAAAAATCAAATAAGTAAGAAAACTACTACTACGAAAAACAACTAAGAATGAAAAGGAACGATCATACCACGGTGGGTTGTCTCCCACCAAGCACTTTTAGTTAAAGTCCTTAAGTTGGACATGTGGTGAGCTCCTTGTCATGGTGGTTTGTGCTTGTACTGATCCAGGAATCTCCACCAATGTTTGTAATTCCAATGGCTACCGAGATCCCAAACTAGGCGCGTAACGCCTTCGAGCAAGTTGAAGCAAGTGACAAGGCCCCAAGAGTGTTGATTTTGGGAATTAATTCCAGGGTCCCAAACATTACTTTTACATTCGTCTTCTTGTGGATCACCATTGTTCCCACCGGGTGGCAAGCAACCTGAATTCTCACAGAGACATCTAAATAACCTTCTAGACCTATTTAATTGAGCTCTACACCAATCCTTGCACTTCAATTTGGAGCATGCAACCATATTGAACCTTGCTTAATAACTCTTGCCACTAACCATCTTCCTCTTACTCTTAATGCCACAAAGAGCTCTAAGTTGACCATCCGTCTCCAGTAGCCCATATTCAAGTGGAAAAGTAAGGGTTAAGGATAAGAATTTTACCCACTTGAATGTTGTATTGGATGATGATGGCCTTGGAAGAGGTCTTGCAAGCTCCACTCCCTTGTGCTCTTCTGTGAATTCTTCTACCTCTTTGCAAGCTTCCTCAATTTCAACTTCTTTCTCTTGGTAGCTTTCTTCCAATTCAATCTCTTCTTCATTGCTTACCAAGGGCATGGGAGGTTGTGCATCTTTCTCTTCTTCCATATGTGAGGGTGGAAAGTTCTCTAATTCACTGGAGTATAAACTCCTTTGATTGGTTTTCTCACTTTCTTCCATAGGATCTTGTATTGTATCTCTTAGGAAGGAATTTGCTTGTTCCCCTTCCTGGTTCTTGATCATCGTCTGTACATGTTTCTCTACATTTTTGACACTTGTCTTTATATCATGTAGAAATTCTTTCATGAGGAGCTCAAGATCTGATGGTATTTGAGATGAATAAGGAGATTGTGACTCTTGATATGAATAAGAAGGAGATGATGGTTCTTGATATGCATAGGGAGATGGTGGCTCTTGGTATGGATAGAAAGATGATGGTTCTCGATATGAATATTGAGATGGTGGTTCTTGATATGAATATGGAGGTGGTGACTCTTGATAGTTGGAACATGGAGCATTGAAGTCTCTTTGGTTTTGACCTTGCCAACCAAAATTTGGATAGCTCCTCCATCCACCATAATATGAATCACTACTCGGGTGTGAGTAGTAACCCATGTGATCTCTCTCCATTATTTTTCCTTAGCATAAAACACCAAACAGAATTAAACGCACCATGTGGTAAACAAGAAAGCAAAGAAGATAGAATAAAAAAATTTTTTCTTTTTTTTTTGAAAATATTATTTTTTATTTTTATTTTTTTTGAGAAAAATTACTACGGGGACACCAAACTTAATTCAAAAATTAAGAAGAAAAAAATTTTAAATAAAATAAATCAAAATAAATATATATTTTTTTTCAATTTTTTTTTAAAATAGATTTTAATAAAATTAAAAATAAAACGCCTAATCTAAGCAATCAAACAACTAATAGTTGTTAATCACAGTCAATCTCCGACAACGGTGCCAAAAACTTGGTGCGGTAATTTACAACCCACAAACTAACCGGCAAGTGCACCGGGTCGTACCAAGTAATACCTTACGTGAGTAAGGGTCGATCCCACGAGAATTGATGGATCAAGCAACAATTATTGAGTGATAGGCTTAGTCAGGCAAACAGAAAATAGTGTTTGGGAGTTCAAAGACATTAACAGTAAATTCAGAATATTAAAGACAGACAGATAAATAAGTTGGGAATAAAATATTGAGAAAACAGTTAAGGTTTCAGAGTTATCTATTTTTTCAGATTAATTTTTCTTACTAACTATTTTAATCATGTAAGATTTAATTCATGGCAAACTATATGTGACTAGACCCTAATTCCTTAGACCTTCATAGTCTCCTCTAGAATTCATTAACTGCCAATTTCTTGGTCAATTAATTTCAATTAGAGGGTGATGATCAATTTCTAGTTTATATGCCAAAAGAATCCTAATTATCCAAAAAAAGGAGATTATATGTCACGTATCCCGTTAAATACAAACAATTAGAAATTCAGTATAATATGTCTTCAAACTATTGTTCAAGTAAAGAGCTTTTCCAAGTTTCACAAGAACTCAATTAGAGCATGGGTCATACTTCCGTTCCACCCATATTCATAAAATAAAGAGCGAAAATAATTATTGAAATATAAATCCAAAACATAAATTAAAATAGAAAAAGCAATAAAATCAATCCATACAAATAGATAGAGTTCCTAACCTTAACAATGGAGGTTTAGTTACTCATGGTTCAGAGAAAAAAAATAAGGGTTCTGGTAAAAATGTACTGAGTTACAATCTGATGGCATTTGATCCCTTTTTATAACTAATCCTAATAAATTTAAAATCTAATTATCTAAAATTAAAAATAATATCTTTTCCTAAAAATAAGATTTGAATTTAAATTCGAATTAATTAACAAGTCTTCAGCTGATGGATGGGGACCACTTGATTTGTCCATTCTGCAGCTTCTAATATGTGTTTTCTGGGCTGAAAACTGGGTCAAAACAGCCCAAAAATTGCCCCCAGCATTTTTTTTGTACTTTTGCAGATCGCGCATGTGAACGTCTGCGTCGTCCACGCGTAGGGGTGGCAAGCGGGGAAGCCCGCCCCGCCCCGCCAAAAGCCCGCCCTTAGGCGGGCTGGCCCGCCCCGCCCCGCCTATTGAGGCGGTCCCAGAATCCCAGCCCGCCCCGCCTAACGGCGGGTTGGCGGGCTGGCGGGCCAAGCCCGCCAAATATCCTTTTTTTTTTACTTTTAACTATTAAATAATATATATAAAGACATAAAAAAATTTCTTTTATTTTTTACTTTTAACTATTATAATTTCTAAAAGTATAAACAAATTATAATTTTTATATTCACAAACATTAGTCTTTGTAATTATAAATATCTAATAAACATAATTATAAACTAAGTTTTCATCCAAAACATAATTATAAATATTGTTCCCAAAGCAAAATAAACATAATCTAAAACATAATTATAAATATTGTCTCTAAAACAAAATAAACATAATCCAAAACACTCAATTTTCATCTTCATTCTCTTGTAAGTTGGGTTGGGAGAAGTTGGATTTTGGTAAAAAAAATTGTAAAAATACCCCCTCGCTAAAAAATACTAAGCCCGGCGGGGAAGCCCGCCCCGCCCCGCCAAAGCCCGCCAAAGCTCGCGGTTTAAGCGGTGTGGGTTAAGCGGGCTTTTGCTATTTGGCGGTCCCAATTTTCCAGCCCAGCCCGCCTTTTTTGGCGGGTTACACGGGCCGGCCCGGCGGGTTTAGGCCCGTTTGCCACCCCTATCCACGCGCTCACGTCAATTGTGCAGATTCTAGTGCACGCGTTCGCGTCAAGCATGCGATCGCGTCATTGCGATTTCCTTCATTCCGTGCGGTCGTGTGAGCCATGCGTTCGCGTCGGTCTTCACTGGTCATCTCTTTGGTTTCTTTTCTTTCTCTGCAAAAACTTCATCAAATCCATCCGAATGCTACCTAAAATCAATAAAATTGCACAAAACTCAAAATAGCATCCATAGTGGCTAAAATATAATTAATTCTTAATTAAACTCAATAAATTAGATGCAAATTTACTAGAAAAAGATAGACAAGATGCTCATGCATCACTGCACTGATAGCAACCAGGGATACGGTTCTAGTTGAGTTAAATCATCATTTGGTGCAAGCTCAGTAGAAAATGAAGCAAACGATGGATAAGAAGTGAAGGGAAGTGGAATTCGGGATAGGAGTCTAGGTGTACCTCAAGCTACAACCTTATTGAATGCGTTTCTTGGCTCAGAGGATGAATGAGAAACTGAACCATCACTTTTATGGGTCTTTTGAAGTTCTTGAAAGGGTGGGCCTAGTGGCATATCGATTGGTGCTATTGGACGGGTGCAAACTCCACCCGGTCTTCTACGTAAGCAAGTTGAAGAAGGCCGTCCCGACATCACAACAACCGCAGGTTTTTCCCCAGCGATGGCAGAGGATGGCGAATTAATAGTGCAACCCGAGTGTATTTTAGCATCTAGGTTAGCAGGGGGTGGCTCCTTAAAGTACTTGGTTCGTTGGCAAGGTCTTCCATCATACGAGGATAGCCGGGAGGAGGCTGCCGCGCTGCGACACTCTTTTCTAGAGTTCCACCTTGAGGACAAGGTAGTTGTCTTGGGGGAGTAATGATAGGAATAGGTTTCAATTGGTTTATAAGAGGAGAGGTAAGGAGTAGATAAGCTGAATTTTCACTACTTAATTCATAATTGTTGCTGGTTGGCTGTTGGTTAGCTCTTTTAAGCTAGTTTAGTAGGTTGGGAGCAGTAATTCTAGGCTTAACTACTGCTGCCTATAAATACTAAGGGTTAGTTAGTTCTAGTTAGTTAGAAAATTCTATTCAGTTTGTTATTTTAGGAGATGAAAAATCTCTCCAGAGTTGGTTAGATCCAATAGTGTATTTCAATAAGGGATTGTGATTTACAATCCCTAATTCATCAATAAAATCTCCTAATTCTGCTAGATCTCAATTCCTATCAGATCAACTTCATACTAGAACAATGACAAAGCTAATAAAATTACGTCTTATGATATGTTTGTAACGATCTTTTATATAGATTTTGCTTAGCTACTTTATTGTCCTAAATAATACAATTAAGATTTTAGTAGGGTCTTCTTAGTTCTTCATCTCTATGTTCCATCTAGCTTATCCAAATAATTAATTTTCATGCCATTTATATAAGATATATTTCAGCAAATTTGAATATTCAACCATTCCTACTAGTTGATAGAAGATAAAAATAAAATTATAAATTGTTTTAAATTTTTCATTTAATAAAATTAATTTTTAATTCATTTTTCATCTTCATGCCATTTGACTATGTTGATGTGGAGTGTTAAGGTTTAAATACGACGTAAAAAAAAGTATTATTTGAGATAAATTTAAACAATTCATATTCAAGTCAAATAAAAATATTTTTCTATCAATTAAATTATACGATAAATCTATTTTTTAGGTTAGACGCTAATTACTCTATAACGAATGGCATTTTTTTTTGTTGGAAGAAAGGGGGCCAGGGATCCCAAAAGGAAACAAAACACAGAAAAACAAACTACAAAGTACCTCTTGTCCTAAAGAAGTCTGAGTAGTCAAATAGAGAAAATATGGTAAATATTAGGAGTTGCTACATCAAATAAGTGGAGACCTAAAGGGTGTGGATGAACTCAACATGTTGGATTTGATTCTTATGGATGAAGATGTCTAATAAAAGAGTGTAGCAGGGGTGCATAGTCGAGAAGCCATTCTTAAAAAAGTTAATCGCCATCTGGGAGTCAAACTCAATTATGATATGGTAGAAATCTTTGACAATAGCTATCTCTAAACCTTTAATAATTTCTCATAGCTCATCATACACAATAGAACAGCTACCAATATGACAAGAGAAATTGATGATGAATCTACCTAAGTGATCTCTGAATAATCCTCCGTAGGTAGCATTGTTTGACTGACTAAAAAAGAGCCATCCACTGATCCACATTAAGTTTAATGGTCTATTGGTCTGCTTGGGGGGGGGGGGGGATTCCATCGAATCAGAGACTGAAGGTTCAATTCAGTTCTCTTAGGGGTTGCCATTTGTGTACATAGCTCTTCTGATCTCTACGCTCTCGCTCAAATGGAGTTGGTGACTGCATTGTGATGGCTATCCTTCCCTTTAAACGCTAGTTGATTTGGTGGTACCAAATAGAGGAAATGACCACTCTATACAAACAAGGCTAGTTATGGAGATTCAAGGTGAAAAGTCTTAGAGAATACCTTGCACTAAAAGAGCCTACCAAATCTCTTTTGCAAACTTACAATCCTGTAGAATATGTAGCATTTCCTTATCCATTACAACACATCTCGGACAGCTAGCATTAGTTGTTAGGCGTGCCTTTCTTCTTGTCTTATTTATCAGAATAACATTGCTCCCAACTAAGCATATGAAATACCGAATACGCTCAAGACCTTGCCACTTCCAGGTAAGTTTGAAGACTTTGTCCATGGCACTTTGTTCCCCGATGAGAGTTTGATAAGTAGACTTCGTTTGAGGAGCAGGCCCAAGATATATGGTCAGGACTCTTCTAAGTTGAAGGTGGGGACATGGCACAAATCTTGCTGATGACATCTTCCGGGAGCCAAACCTTGAGCTTATCTTCATTTTAGGCACCAAAAATAGTAAGGAACTTATTCAGAAAAGAGCAATACTCCACTTTTGATATCACCTAACTTGATGCTGCTGAAGATTGTGTAATGTAAGCACCCATTTATTCTCCTAAAACTTGTTACGGGAGCCATAACCAGTCCACTATATGGAATTACTTCACACTATATCCCAAGTTGTGCAAATCTCTTTCCAAAGGTTAGAATCACTTCTTTTTCTCGAGATATTCGACAAGATGTCATTGCCGCAATTGTATTTGGCCTGTAGTACCCTAGCCCATAATGCATCATTTTTTTTCCACCAGATTCCAACCCACTTTCATCATGAAAGTATGGTTCAAGTTTTTAGTGTGCTTAATGCCTAGTCCTCCAGATCATTTGGGTTTGACAATCTCTCTCCAATTAACTAGGTGGATCTCCCTAGTCTAATAAGTGTCTCCCCAAAGAAAATTTTTACATTAACGATCAATCAAATTACAAGAAACATTGGGTAAAATAGAAGTTTACATGTTATATTTAGGAATAAAGGCTAAGACAGATTTTATTAGGGTAACTCTTCCAGTTAAGGATAGGGAGGAAGGTTTTCAATTATTTAGTCTTGCATTCAACTTGTTGATGATGCCATTGAATGTGTCTTTAGTAGTCTTAGCATGTAGTAAGGGAAGCCTTTTGTATTTTCCAAGGTCCTCCATTCTTGGAAATTGACGGGAATTGCTTATATCATTTTTGACGGAGTGTTCTCACATTCTTAGAGAAAAATAATACAAGTTTTCTTTTTACTAATTCTCTGGCCAGAGTTGTTACAGAAGGCTTCTAGCATTTTGTTGACGATCTTGGCCTGCTCTAAGTTTGCTTCCACAAAAAAATCAGATCATCAACAAAAGCACGAATGAGATAGCTCTGGTCTCTATCTGTTGATGTGAATAGGTTTCCAAAAACTATGGCCTACGACTACCGTTATAAGCTGAGATAACCTTTTATACACATAACAAAGATGTATGGTGATAATGGGTTCCCTTGGTGAATTTTTCTAGAGGGCGAGAATTCATCCAAAAGCTCCCCACTCCACAAGATTCTCATTCTAGGCTTCTAGCTATTAACATGCAATTACACACTAAACTTATGAAGTTCCTAAGGAAGCCAATGTCCAAGAGCGTTTCTTTGATGAAGCTCCATTTTAGCTTATCTTAAGATTTTTTCAAGATCAATTTTAATAGTCATTCAACTTTTAGGGCCTTTTTTATTCCTCATAATATAAATGACTTTTTGGGTGATGATGATGTTGTCTGATGTATGTCTCCTAGAGACAAAAATACTTTGGGTTGGGGTAACCAACTTCTCCATGATACTTCACAGTCTTCTTGTCAAGATCTTAGTGATAATCTTATAGGAAACGTTACATAGACTGATCAATCTCTTTTGTTAAGGCTAGTCACATGTTCTACCTTGGGGATGAGGGTGATAAGTGTTTCATTTATCTCAATAATGCCATGCGAGTTAGCGAAAATATTATCCACTAGTTGGCATATGTCAGGATCGACATGTTTTCAATTATTTTGATAAAATAATGGTCTGAGTATTGTCTTTTCCAGGAGCTTTAAAGCTTCACATACTAAAAATGGAGTTCCTGCCTTCCTAGGGGAGATAGCCCTGCCAATTCAAACAACATTAGAGTTAGTAAGGTTTGGAAAAGCATTAATAAGAATAAAAGGAATATCAGGTAAGTCATCATGAAAGAAAGTAAAGAAAAAGAAAATAGACATAGATTCCAAGGTTGCATTGTGAAATATCCAATACGTTTTTTTCATCTTATAAGACTGTTACTTTGTTTCTTCTCTTCCTGGCAAGAGTAGTCCCATGGAAATATTTTGTTTTTTTATCCCCGCATTCGATCCATTTACATCTAGCCTTTTGGTACCAAAGTATCTCTTCCTAAGTTAGAATTTTTTTATATTCTCTCTAGAAGGTATTTTAAAGCTTTTCAAGAAAATAATTGCTTCCATGATTGAGACTATTAACAATTCCTTGTAATAACCTTCTCAAAATCTGGCTCTTTCTTGAAAATGTTGCCAAAACAAAAAAAGTTCCACTCTTTAAGAGCTTTCTGTAAATCTATAATGCAATTGGATAAAGTGTTGTTGACTCTCCAATTATTTGTCACCAAATTTCCAAAGTATGAATGAGTGATCCAAGTTGCCAAACAACGAAAAGGTCTTCTTCTTTTATTTGGTTGTTCAATATTAGATGGTTAGAGACAAAGAGGGGTGTGGTCAGATTTAAGTATGGGTAGATGGTTTATTCTAGCCTCTGAAAATTTGATCCACCACTCTAGATTACAAAGACCTTTGTCTAATCTCTCTACTAAATTTCCTCGCTTTTAAGTATAAGGCCACCCTAAGTACCCCAAATCTAAGAGACCACAATAAAAAATACAGGTTTAAAAATCTAGACAAACACCATGTTACTAATTAATAGATCCCCTCATATCCTCAAAATTATTCATGATGGCATTGAAGTCACCTAATAAGCACCAAGGACCCTCATTGTTTGCACTAAGATCTTTGATGTTGTTTCATAGCTCCCTGCACTGGCTTCTTTGAGGACTTCTATAAACTGCAATGAGTTTTCATGGAGCAGAATTTTTTCTTTGGATTCTCATGCGAACAAACTACATATGGTTCTTGAGGATGTCAACTTGCCATACCTCATAGTCCCGTAGACACCATATCCCCCCCCCCAGCAAAGCCTCTAGCCTCTTCTACAAAGAACCAGTTAGAATATAATTTCTCGTAGAATTTTTTACCCTTCTCACTACTAATATGAGTTTCTAAGAAGATCAAGAAGCTTGCATCATATTTTTTCTTCAGGTCTCTGATAAGTTTTAAAAAGGTTTTCTCTTTTACACCTCGACAATTTCAAACAATAAAATTTTTCATAATAACTACAAGAGAAAAGGGGGTTGTCACTAGAGACATAGCAATCAGAGGTTAGGAAAGTTAACCGTTCTATCTCCGCTGGGCAAAACACTATAGTCCAGACTATCATTGTTCTTCCTTGCTACTTCCTCCGCTGAGTTGTCCATGTTAATGTTCGGCGGTTTGTATTTCACGATTCTTTCTTCATATGACGCTACTTTCATCTCTGTCACATTTTCTTCAAAATTGGGATTTGGTTGATGATTCTTTGCACCGCATGGCTCTTGAACATCTATTTCACCATTTTGGAGGCTTTGAAAACTTTCAATTGTTCTTGTTGTAGTCTTCTCATATTTTCAAGCATCCATTGCTCCATGAATTCTTTCTCAAAGCTCTTCGGGTTAGGGTAGGGAACTTGCTATTGACCTTGTTATTTTTTACTACTTGGGTTGCCCCATTTTCAGGAGGGTGATCTTTTTTGTCCCTAGGAATTCTTTCCAGGTTTGGAAATCTTTTTTGAATTTGGTTGGGCTTATCTACCCCTTTTAATTTTCTTTGGCTAGTTGATCCCTTAGCACATTTTACATGGCTTCGGCCTCCACATGCTTTTCATGCATCTCACTGTCTTCCATATTCTTCATATTGCTATTATTGAGCTCCATTGAGAATTCAACTGGATTGAGAAATGATTCTTTATAAGAGGTCTTTGGTGATTAGAAGGGGCTAGCGACATTTTGTGCCGCTATCTCCATCTTATCCACTATCCTCTCTTATTTTGATCATTTTTGTGCTTCGTAGTACAAATTCGTCCTCTTGTGTCAAAACCTTAGCAGAGTTTTCTCCCATCTTATCCACTCTTTAAGGCACAAGATTTTAAATATTTTTTCATTATTGTCACTTTTTATAACACTAGACATAATCACATAATCTTCTTTGGCTTAAAGAATAAGATGTTTGGATGGGAGGAGAGAGAGAACTGGCTTTGGCTTTTACGTCAGCTTGTTTCGGAAAAGATCAAATTCTTAGCTTGACTTTGTCTGTGAGGTACTGTCCATTGCTGTTTTTTGTCTCAGGAGAGGCCTTTCACTTATAGATAGTTGTCCCAGTTGCTTGACTTACCAGGAAACAATTTCTTACTATATTCGGGATTGCCTAAAAGCTCAGTTTGTTTGGCAGACTCTAAAGATTTTCAATCATCCTCTAAATTTGAAGAACTAGTTCTTGTTCCATAGCAAAAAATATCCTTTTATATTCTTTTCTGGTCTATGATAAATTTGGAGAGTTAGAAACAAGAAATTTTTAACCTTCATGAGCTTTGACATCCTTTTAAAATGGCTCGTATGGTTTTAGCCTTCGAGAATGTGCTTCGAAATGTCTTTGAATTGCAACAGATTTCTATTTCTTCTATGATTAGTTGCTCTTAGGTTCCTTTTTCGATGGATACTTTTAAGATCAATTGTGATGCTAGTTACTCTGGTTCTGGGGATCGGATTGGTTTTGCCTGTATTAACAGAAGTTGGAATGAAAATTGGCAACGAGACTATTTGGTAACAATAAAAAGCTGTAATGTTCTTCAAGGAGAGTTATTTGCTATTTGGAGAGAATTTTTTTTAGCCTAAAAATTAGAACAAAAAGATGTGATTTGCGAAATGGATTGTCTGGAGGTTTTCATTGTTGTTAACAATTTTCATGATAATGTCAGGTGTGTAGATTCTTTGGTGTTTACAGTAAAAGATATCATAACTTGGAAGCGGTGCGTTATTCGCTTAATTTTGCAAGATGCAAATACAATGGTGGACATCATGGTAAAAACGGTGTTAAGATCGCATTTGCAACATGTAGAGTTTCCAGTAGTCTTAGGAATTTGAGATGAGTATTCAAAAAAATCATCTTGTGACATCTTAGTCTCTTAAAATTTTATTTTTTTCTTTTATTTGGTTGTTTTAAATTTTTAGTCCAAAAAAAGGGGGACATAATGTCGTAATCACATAATTATGGCTAATTAATTCATTGAATTTTTTAAAAAAATATAGAAACATGGTTAGCAAAATCGGACTGGATTGGCCGGTTCGACCGAAAAATCGGTGAACCGAACCCGAAGTCGATCCGATCTGATGATCTAATTGGATGAGATAACAAATCGGTCAAATCCGGAATAAACCCGTCAAAATCGGGCAAATTCGATAAGATCGGTTCGATCAAGCCGCTTGAGTTTCAAAGTTTTTTCAAAATGTTGAAGTTAGGATTCGAATCCCCTCATCAAGAAAAAACATATACTCACAACCATCAAGCTATCAAACTTGTTATTAATATATGCAAATAATATATATAAATATCTTTTAGCAAATAATTTACTTCTATTTAATTTATTTTAATTTTAATTATAAACTTATTCATTCTCAAATTAATTATATTTTTATTTAACAATAATTATAAACTCACTTTTTTTTATAATTATATAATATCTATTAATATTATTTTTCAATAAATACTTGTAGTATATAATAGTATAATAGATATAAACTAATTAATAAATTATTAAAATTTAAAAATAATAGTTATTTTAATATAAAAACAAAATAAAAATATTTATGATAGAGTAAAATTAACAAAATACTTATTGTTTCTGTTTCATATTGTTTTAGAATAGTTAAATATTTTTAAAATATTAGTAAAAATATATATTTTAAATTTTAATTTTAAATTTTTGATTATATTTTATTTTTATTTATATAAGACCACCGGATTAATTGATTCAACTAATAATCCACTAATTGAACCAATAATCCAATAATCTAAAGACCTGACCGGTTTGATCACCGGTTTAATTTTGACAAGTAGGTATAGAAACACCAATATACATTCGCAGGCGAAAACAAAAAAGCGGAAAACAAGTGCGTCAGCGTCTACCTCTTCGCGTGAGACTGCGTCGCTTTTGTTAAACTACAGTAACGAGTGTCCTTCCTCAGCTCAATAGCTACCTCATTCCTTCTTCGTTTCAACCCTCTTTGAATGCATCAATCCCTTTCAAAACCCTAATTTCCCATTTAGCAAAACCCTAACACCTAATTTCCAAATGGAGGATTCCGAGGGAGTCCTCAGCTTCGATTTCGAGGGCGGCCTCGACGCTGCTCCCCCCGCTGCCGCCGCCGTCTCCGCACCCTCCGCCGGACTTCTCTCTAATCAAAACGATTCAACCGCGGCGGCCGCTGCAGCCGCGGTTCCCAATGGCGCTGCCGCAGCTGCGCCCACTGCTGGAGACCCTGGAGCTGCCGGAAATGTGCCCGGGAGGCGGAGCTTCCGGCAGACGGTGTGCCGGCACTGGCTAAGGAGCTTGTGTATGAAGGGAGACGCGTGCGGGTTCTTGCATCAGTACGACAAGGCGAGGATGCCGGTGTGCCGATTCTTTCGGCTGTACGGTGAGTGCCGCGAGCAGGATTGCGTGTACAAGCACACCAACGAAGATATCAAGGAGTGTAACATGTATGTGATGCGATTTATTCTCAGTTCGTTTTTACTGTTTTATTTTTGGCAGAATTTGTGTATGTGTATTGTATAGAACGCTGTAGTTGTAGTTAGTGTAGTTTGTGTTTTTGAACTGTTTGTTGTTTTGATTGTGAGAGGTTTTTGAAGAGTGGTGGGGTTTGTTAATTGGACCGGTGGTGCCAAGGTTAATGGTTTTGAGGTGAGGGGGATTCCTTGCTGTTAAGGTTTAGCTTTTTAGGGCTATGATCATATACAGCTTTGTTTTTCCAGCTTTTCATTGATTGTTTCTGTTGTGAACAATTGTTTGGCTGTCTTGTGTTATACTTGTTAAGATATTAGATTTTAGACCTTACTGTGTTTTGTTTCAGTTCTTACTTCTGAGTTCAAGTTTATATTTCCTTAATTTTCATGTTTATTAAGTATGGTCATATTAATGGGGTTTTGATGCAACTTATATATGGAGAGTAGAAGGGGTCTGAAGAGTTTGAATGGGAAGGAGGGGGAGGAGAAATTTTTAAGTGAAGACAGACCAACCAAAGGCTGTGTCTCGCATCATATTGACTAGAGCTACGTAAAGTTTGATGTCTGAAAAACATAATAAAGTAAACCACGTAAAAAGAAAAAAAATAAAAAAGAATAATAATTTTAGTTTTCAGAGATTCTGCATGGTGGAATGATAATTTTCCTGCCACTTTAGGGGTACTTGTAAATGATCATAACCATTGAAATATTTTATGATCATATTTGGTCCTTGAAGCTGCTTGGTTGGCTTGGTAAGTGACATCTGATTATTGTTTTTCTGTCTACTTGCCATCTTCTCTACAATTGGATCACAAGCTGACCTTGGCCATTCCTAGTTTAATTATAATTTAATTTCCTGAAAAAGTTGTATATCTGTTGCTGGATCTTCTGATGCAGGTTTTAATCTCTGCTTACAGGCTATCTAAATATTATTGAACACTTTTGTACTTAAAAAAGCCTTTGCGATAAATATTTCTATTTTCTAGTGAATGAGAAACAAGGAAGACAATGATGTGCTGAAATCATTCATGAATACTTAATAGATATTAAATCATAAACTTCTTTGTCTATAGTAGACTGGATTCAGTGTTAGTTGAGCTTAGAACCTTGTTAGGTTTGCTTTCATCATTTAGTAGATTCTTTTTCTGTCCATAAAGTCATGAATTAGAAACTGTCTTCACCTCTTGCCATGGTCATAAGTAGAGATTAAAGCTGAGAATAGCTGCTTACCATGTATAGAGCAAGTTGTTAGTATTGTCAATGATACAGATTTTTTTTTTCTATCTTTTTCTAAGTTTAGTTTAGACTGATCATTTCAATAGAGTCTTGGAAAATACTTAATGTGCAAGATACATGGTTTTTCTTTTTCTATATATAAAAAAATATATTTCTTCCAGTTTGAAATGCTATTTTTCATTCTGCATTGCATCCTAGCTGCTTGAACTTTGGAATGATCCCCCTCGACACATTTTCTGAGCAGCAGGTTTTTCTATCCATAACAGTCGGAGGAGCTTCATGACTCATTTCTGGGGTTGGGGAGAAGAAATGTGGATAAGATTCTGTCAAGTTGTGTCCAATGTCTGCAGTAATTTGGACCTTGTTGCATTTCATTTAGGGAAGTGAACTTTTTCTAAGAATTCAGCTTTATTTTTATTGATACTTGGCATAATTACGATGATCTGGAATTCTATTGGGGGTTCCGTTGGATATTCAAAGGAATTGGAGGGATTATTTGTTTGATGGGCTTGGTTATGTATCCCATTCTCTTTTTCTCTTTTTGGCTCAGAAGGATATGGCATCCTCCTGTTGTATTCAACTATTCAGTCATTTATTTTTCCCCCAGTCTTCTATAAGCAGGTCCTTGTTTGTTTGGCTTTAAAATATCTGCTTAATGTTATGTGGATGTGATTTTGATATTTCTGCATCTGCAGGTACAAGTTAGGATTTTGTCCTAATGGACCTGATTGCCGATACAGACATGCTAAATCTGCTGGACCTCCACCTTCTGTTGATGAGGTCCTTCAAAAGATCCAGCATTTATATTCTTACAACTACAATGCATCGAACAAGTTTTTCCAACAAAGGGGTTCAAACTATAATCAACAAGCTGAAAAATCTCAATTTCCTCAAGGAAATAATTCTACAAACCAAGCTGTTGCTGGAAAACCATTACAAGCAGAGTCGGGTAATGTCCAGCAGCAACAAGTTCAACAGGCTCAGCAGCCAGTCAATCAAAGCCAAGTGCAAAATGTTGCTAGTGGTCAGCCCAATCAGGCGAATAAAACTGCAACTCCTTTACCTCAAGGAATATCTAGGTGTGTTCAGAGTCTAGTAGTTCTCAATTGTGCTACGGAAAATTATTAGTATTCTTACAGTCAGATAAATGATAGACTAGGTATATAACTTGAATTACCGTTTGGGAGAGATATGCCAGCATATACTTTGTGTAGTATTTTCTTCCCAACTTTACTGCTGTCCCTGTTGCTGTCTATATATATTACATGCCCTATGTTATTGGCTGTTCAGAAATATCCTTGATGTAATTTATTTTTTTTACCATTAATGACATTGAATAATAAAATGGATGCATTCTTTAAATTAAGGGAGGGCTTACACAAAAAATAAGACTGGCATACAAAAAGGGGGAACCCATCAACAAAGTTTATGAATTGAGGACTAGAAAACTTCTTACACAGTATAATTCTCTTTAAGGTCATTATCATATATTTTCTTTAATCATTATCAAGCTATGACACAAAGTTTGAGGCTAGAACAAGAACTGGTATCTGTCATATTATTCTAGTAATGTGCCCACTGCCTATACCAGATATGAGAATATTGCATGTTTTCTTAATGAGAGGTTCGTTTTCAAATAAATTTTCCTGTGAAAATTGTTGCTTCAGATTCATCTCTATTCTCTAACCTACATGAAATAAACTGATCTACGTCTCCGCAAAAACCTTAGGTATTTTATTGTTAAAAGTTGCAATCGTGAAAATTTGGAGTTATCAGTACAACAAGGAGTATGGGCAACACAAAGGAGCAACGAGTCAAAACTAAACGAGGCTTTTGATTCTGTGGAAAATGTTATACTGATTTTCTCAGTCAACCGAACTCGCCATTTCCAGGTATGTTTCTTGCTTTGCATCCAACTTGAGTATTTTTGTTCAAATTTATGGATTTAGGCCAAGGATATATTTGTTGTTCAATTGACAGATGCAAGCATCCAGCACCTTCTTGAATTATTGCATAAGATTTTATATGCTTATAATGATGGTAAAGAAAGAAATCAGTATAATTTGGTTTTCAGTAGCTTACTATAGGGTGAAATGCATCAACCCAATTGGTTTTTCCTGATGATTTAATTTGACAAGAGGAGCAGATATCTAATTTTGAAATCTGCATTCATTAATGAATGAAATGCAACCAGTAAACTCTTTACGTATGTAGCTTTATGAATTGAGGACTAGAAAACATTTTAAGAACCTTTGCCTCTGTTTTCTTGGTGTGACCAAGCCACCGAATCTGAATTTGTCTATATTTTTGCAGGGTTGTGCAAAGATGACCTCCAGAATTGGTGGTTCTGTTGCTGGGGGAAACTGGAAATATGCTCATGGAACTGCACATTATGGGCGGAATTTCTCTGTTAAATGGTTGAAGGTATAAAAGTTCTTATAGCAACTTTGATGGGATATTTATCTGATAGATGCTAAAATAACTGGTTCTTGAATTATTTGTGGAACATCTAATTAGTAATACAAAGTTTTTTCACCATAATTTGTTTTTTTATGATATAATAAACATCAATGTAAGGATCAAATCAATGTCTAAATAAATATTCATTGACTAAATCAACATGTATTGCGCAAGTTTTCTCAGTTATATATATTTTTACTTCTGTGTCTGGGCTGAACTTGTTCATGAACCATCATTGGAAATTGGTAATGATATCCAGATTTTTTGGTACATTCAGTAATCTGTTAAATTGCCATTCTTGTCTGCAGTTATGTGAACTGTCATTCCACAAAACTCGCCATTTGAGGAATCCATACAATGAAAATTTACCAGTGAAGGTAATTTTTTAACCCCCCCCCCCCCCCCCCCCCCCAACTTGTGTGATCTGAATTTGAGCTGAGCAGAGTTTTTTTCTTGCTACACCACATTTTAATTGGAGTGATTTCTCTAATGAGAATGTTGTATTTTGGAGTTACGAGTTTCTTGAATATGGGAAAGGCTGGATCCATTTAGCTAATGATGTTACCTTTTGAAAACTTTATGATCAATTTGCCTTTTACTCTACCTACGCTTTTAATTATTCCTTTCTTTGCATGGCTAATAATTGTTCTCTACTCCAATTCTTGTGGTGATAATTTCTATTAGGAAATCCTGCACAAACATAACATTTAACGATGGTGCAATCTTTCACCATTTATGAGCACTAGGGAATGGTTAGGTTTAACTGTTAGGCATTTCAATATGATAGAGTTGATATATATATATACGATTAAAGCTGTCAGTTGGTGTCAGTGAAATCAGACATCTCAGTAATGAAGAAACATATTCTTGATTCTAGCTACATATTGCATATGCATGCTGATTTTGAAACTAATTTTATTGTTTAGGCATTAAGTTAGATATTTATTCTGCCATATTGGAGTATAATTAGGAAACATTCTGTTCATGTAATTGCAGATAAGTAGAGATTGTCAGGAGCTGGAACCCTCCATCGGTGAGCAGTTGGCATCCTTGCTTTATCTTGAGCCAGATAGTGAGCTTATGGTATGTTTTCCTTTGAGCCATAGTCTTGCCTTTTATGACTAGGAGCACTTTGCATTTAATTAAATTTCGGTTTTGACTTATAATGTAACTTCCTTCTAAGAAACTATCAGACAGGATTGTTAGGCCATATCAATAATGTTATCCAACCTAATTTAAAATATGTTGAGAAGACATGATTTGCACCATCAGTTAGTTCTCTTCAGTGCACCCATAATAGCAATAATTTTTTACAACTTAGGATAATAATTAGCTCCTACTCATCAAACATAAAGTATGCATGGATACATCAGTTATATGTTCCTTTTTAATATTTTCTCAATACCAACGTAACATACATATTGCAATAAAAAAGTTGACCTTGGGTGAATACCTATCCTCACAAGAAACTTTTCGTTTGCATTTCCCCAGTTTAGATCTTTGCCACCCATACATATCCTTTAAATGACAAATATGAGATATCATCTCCCTTCTTTTATAGAGCACTGTACTAGACTTCATGTTTAATGTGTCTGAGTATCATATATTCAACGCTTCATGTTATCATTTTACTAATCGACATATAGCTTGTGTTGGGTCCCAGTTATGTTGGGGTAAAAAATCAGCCAGGTCTCAAACATGTTAAATTAACAGCTTAAGCTTCACAATATTTTATTACTTTTGTACCAATTATCTATTAAAACTAGGCTATTTTAATAGATGGCTTTGCGGAACATTGGGTGCTCTGTTGAACTGCAATACTTTGGGTATTGGATTTATATAAATTTTCTTCGTCATTATTCCAGGCTATCTCAATTGCAGCAGAGTCTAAACGAGAAGAAGAGAAGGCAAAGGGAGTGAATCCAGACAATGGAGGAGAGAATCCGGATATCGTCCCATTTGAAGACAACGAAGAAGAGGAAGAGGAAGAAAGTGATGAAGAGGAGGAGAGCTTTGGTCATGTTGTTGGGCCAGCTGTTCAAGGCAGAGGTAGGGGCAGAGGCATGATGTGGCCGCCTCACATGCCTCTTGCACGCGGAGCCAGACCTATGCCTGGAATGCCAGGTTTTAACCCAGTAATGATGGGTGATGGATTATCATATGGGCCTGTTGGACCTGATGGCTTCGGTATGCCCGATCTTTTTGGTGTGGGCCCTCGTGGTTTTCCTCCATATGGTCCTAGGTTCTCTGGTGATTTTGCAGGACCCCCTGCAGCCATGATGTTCCGTGGGCGACCTTCCCAACCTGGGATGTTTCCAGGTGGTGGATTTGGGATGATGATGAATCCTGCACGTCCTCCCTTTATGGGGGGGATGGGCACAAATCCTCCAAGAGCCAGTAGGCCAGTTAATATGCCTCCGATGTTTCCACCGCCACCACCTCCACCTCAAAATAACAACCGACTTGTAAAGAGGGATCAAAGAATTAATGATCGGAATGATAAATTTGGTTCAGGATTAGAGCAGGGCAAGAATCAGGATATGATGAGTCAAAGTGGTGGACCTGATGAAGACATGCAAGGATACAAAGCACAGCAGGATGATCAGTATGCTGTCAACACCTTCAGGAACGATGATAGTGAAAGCGAGGATGAGGCACCTCGGCGGTCAAGGCATGGAGAGGGGAAAAAGAGAAGGCGAAGCTTAGAAGATGCCAATGCAAGCTCTAATCACTAGGTATGGCCCCTAAATACTGATGAGTCACTAACCAGGATGCCGGTTTCTGGTGCTTTTATTTTTCAATGTAATGAAATGAGGCCATCAGATATATCTATGTATGAGTTATATTTATTTTTCTAGGGAAAACTGGGGTGCTTCAGGAAAATAAAAAATGAAAAAAAAGAGGAAAAGGTTCACAGTTACGTTCACAGGTCATGTAAGTTTTGCATAAAGTTCTTTGGATATTTATTGCTAATGTAGTGCGAACATAGCATAGGCGACGATGGATTATGAATATACTCAATTGACTGTACCCCTGTCTCTGTATTTGTATAAAGAGATAGTAACATTAGAGTCCTTAATGAAAAAGTGACAAGGCATTTCATTTATGGTACTGGTTATAAGGTTATTGCTTGGGAATTGGTGTCGTCATGAAAGTAATTAGAATTCTCATTTTCCTTAAGAGTCATATTTATATATATTCTGGACCAATTTAGATATTCTAAGAGATTGGTAAATTAATAAAATGAAAATTAATCACTTTTAAATTAAGATTGGAATTTACAAATGAAAGGAATAACAAATTCAATAATGATTAATTTCTCATTATTTTACATTATCAAACTCTTCACTTTAGAAGAATTTGATTCATTTTGAAGGAAAAGATTTTGTTTTAACAAGAAAAAAGATTATGTAATACATTTTGGTTGCTTAATTAATAATATATAAGAGATTATTATTTATTAATGTATGTAGTGTATGTGTGTGTACTAGTACTTCTCTTGCTTTGTTTTTAGACGAAATTAAATCAAAGTAGGGTGCAACCATGTCATGCATGTTATTACACTCTTGTATGTTATGATATTTACTTTGAATCGCTGCACTTTGATTCCGATGTCTCTTCTATTTGGGTGATAAATATTATACAAAGTTTATTTCAAACTTAACTGTGGTTGACGTATGGGGAAAAAATGTTTGATGTAAATAATATCAGCAAATACAGAAAGATAAGCTCGGTGCCTTCTATCAACCGAAATCATATGGACACTCTTAATATACTTTTTAATGTATCAAAAACACAATAATAATAAAAATTACTATAATTAAAAGATGGAATGTAGTTTGTTTCGTACACACACATAAAATTAATGGGGAGGAAAAGGTGGTTTAAGATATAATCAAGGTTCTTGCTTTGAAAAATAGCAAATTAATGTACTTAACTACTATTTTTTTGTGACTTTTTTTTTTCACAGTAACTCCCATTCTGGAAGGCAAATATTAATCCGCTGCAGATTTGAGGTTTATTTAAGAGTTTATCGTTAACCAATAAATTATTGCATGCATGTGACGAAATTCAAAATCCGATACTTTTTTGTTTACCGACTATTTGACTATGTGGAGTCATTTGATATAATCCCTCGTGATCTTTTGATTGAAGCCCATGAATGGAAGGAAGCATTCTGATGCGCTTCTTGAGGCACATCTTATTTAGTTTTTGCCTTATTTTTTTGAGTTTCTTATTTGCTGGTTAGTTTTTTTTTTTTTTCTTTGAGTTAAGGTGATTGAGTTTAGTTTGCATTGAGTAGGGTTAAAAGTCAAATGTTTATCAACTTTTGAAAAAAAAATGTTGATACTTGAGTAACTTGATATTAGTGGTAGTGACCAATTTAAAAATAGGATAAACATTATAAATTATTTTTATTAACTAAATATTGTTTCTAAATAACGTGTTTCGTATGTCAAGGATAATACAAATGCAGTTACAATATCCAACACAACTTGACAAGACCAAATATGCTGTATTAATTAAAATTATTATCTTATATCTATCTATAAACCTAAATATATTCTAATATCTTTATGTCTCTATATTTATATCTCATTTTTATCCCAACCACATTCATATAGAACGTAAATCGGAAACGTTGAGATACCACACCACCGTATATATATATATATACATATTTTTATCCGGCTATGCAGCAATGCTATAAGCTAGTGTTTATATCGTATTTTTTTTTTGTGTGTTTACTTAGTTATCAAAAGATTTGTTTTTCCAACATTTTTGTATTAATTATAATGTAAGATATTTATTATTTTGACTAATTTTATATTTTTATTGTTATATATATATAAAGCACCCAATTTCTTTTTTGTGTATTTCTATGTCATTATAGGAGCTTAATTTGACCCATGTTAAAAAAAATTATATAATCATCTAATTAAATTTATGCGTTCAAATCATTTATTAAGTGATGAGTTTAAAAATTAATTATTTTTGATATAATAACATCCAATTAGATAACTATGCAAATTTTTTATATTATTAATGCATAAAAATTAAATTCTTAAATTATAATAATTTTTTTATGTTTAGGGTTTGTTTGAAAAGTTTTAAAAATTATTTTTTGAGGTTTTGATTTATAAAAAGTAATAGTATTAATATTTAGTATAATTTTCAAAACCAAATTATAACTTTCTAAAAAACTATTTAAGTGCTTATGAAGAAGTTAAAAAAAAAGACTTCTTTCATAATAAATTTTTTTTATTGTATTTTTTTTTAAAATAAATACTTTTAAAACTTAAAAATCAAATATAAAATAATTTATTTATGAACTATTTTTAATATAAATATTTATTATTTAAATTATTTTTTTAAAATAATTTAATTAAGCTGACTGAACTTAAAGTATAACAATGATAACATGTAAACAATTATTGTACTTTTTATGCATTTAAAGTTAATCTACAAATAAATCAAAATACAATAAATTTAAGTTGATCATTTATCCAAGTCAACTCAACGAAAGCATGCTGATTCATAATTTTTAGACAAACTTATTCCACATAATAATTGTAAATTCCCTTATTACAAGATGCTGCATAGAATGAGTCATCATAGGTGGCTAGTCCTTTTGTGATTATTAGGAGCTTCCTATGGTTATTTAGATATATAGATGCATATATATCAATCGTTATATACTTAATTAATAATACACTTCTTTATATATGAGACATGATGAATAATATTATCCACATGTCCATTCTTTTTTATTTGTGCTAAAATGTTATTTCTTTTATTTAGAATAAAAAGATAAAAAAATTATATTTTAGAATTTTTAATCTTAAAAAATTTGATATTATGTGAATTATATTTCTCGTAAGGTATATATCTAACAAGAGTTGAGATATTTTCGAAACAATTGAAGGAGGTACTAAGTATAGTAAGAACTGAGAAGCAAAGAATGATGTCACGGGGTACAAAAATTTTCAACCAACGATGGAGGGTGGATTAGATTTTCAACGATGTATTACGAAAATGAATGTGTTCGTATTAATTAATTAATTAACTAAAAGATATCATTCTCGTAATTAATTTTGTTGAATCCTGGATGTGCTTCAACCACACGGCACAAGCCAAGTTGATATTAAATGAACTCTTACGTTGGCAATCACGTTAGAAAACTTGAGCAATGCTAGGGGGCCAGCAATTTTTGTGATTGTTAGCCATCAACTAGCCATCAATGATGATTTGATGGTGTGAGATTGGTGTGAAATTTCATCCAATGGCTCACCTTTCTCTGCTGGTTACATGCTACCCAAAATTCAATAAAACTGCTGGCCCCTAGACTTTTTCAGAAAACTTTAGTATAAAAGTGCTTAGTTACTTACATCGTTGCTTTTTTGTTTTGCATGAAAATCCACGCCTTAACTCAATCTAAAAAATTAGAGTAGTTCAAAACAACAAAAAAAGGCTGTTTTTTAATATTGTGTGAACTTTATTATTTTGAGCGTAAAAGACGTTTAAAATATTTTTTAATAATTAAAATTCAATATATATATTTAATAAAACCGTATTATTTTATTAAAATTATATCAGACAAATTAATTTGTTTAAAAAATTAATAAATTAAATCTTAAACCAGTCTAAATTAATATTTTTTTTATAGAAAATAACTACAATATCTTTATTATAGAAAATGATAAAATACTCTTATATATATATATATATATTGAGAACCCTAAATTCTAACCCTTTTCTTCTCTCTGTGTCGTCATAGGGTTAAGATTTAGGATTTTTAATATAATATATATTTAAAATATAATATAATATAAGTATTTTAGTCATTTTTTATCATAAGATATTGTAGTTATTTTTGGTTTATCAATTTTTTAGCCAAATCGGTTTGTCCGATTTAATTATGACAAAAATAATACGATTTAATCGATTACATATGTAAAGTTTTAATTGTTAAAAAATACGTTTTAAACGTCTTTATCTAAATAATTTTCTATTATTTTGGATGATATAAAGACTAAGGGTGTGTTTGGCAAATCCGTTAGAAAAGAAAAAGCACGTTTAAGCTTTTTGAATGCTTCAATTTTTTGTTTGACTAATTTTTTATTTGGCAAACGTAAGAGTGATTTTGTATTTAAAACCACGCCAGAAGCAACAATTTCTAATTTCTATGTTTCACTAACGGGCTAAACATCTATTTTTCTTTTTCCAATTTTATCTTATAGATATGTTATTGTATTATTTATGGAATTCTTATTTGGTGAATACTATGGTGCCTAAAAGATAATGCCTATTTACTAAAAAAAAGTTAAAAAATAATATTTAATTTAAAATATATAACAATAAATAATTTTTAAAAAATCAAAACATACTATAAAAAATAAGTTAGGCAAAATTTAGACACCAACTCATATGCACCATAAAATTGGCCTTCTTATTATTTCTCTTTATATGAGCTCTCTTTTTCTATTATTTATTATTTTTATTTTCTTGTTAAATTTTTATTTGACATTATACATTATACATTCTTATAATAGCGATTTTTGTATATTATATTTATTATTATCTTTTTATAATATGATTTATTGATTCCATTAGGTAAAGTAAATTAAACAAAAAATTAACCATAAATAATAATAACAGTAGTAAAAAACTATAAAGTATTAAAAAAGAGTACTAAGAGAACTAAAAATATACTATATAAAATACATCATCAAAAACTTTTAGATTTATTTCCATCACTGTCAAGATAAATATTTAATTTTATTATTTTTAATATTTTTTATAATTATAATTCTGATATATATAATTTTTTATTGTAATTTTTTTATAATATGATCCTATTAAAAAAAGATAAATTAAATAAAAAATTAATCATAGGTATTAATAAAATCATACATGTTAGATTTTAAAATAATATTAAGAATAAAATTATTAAGATATTAAACTAAAAATACATGTACGTTAATATTTAAAATTTTTAAAAAATATAACATATTTAATTAAATACTTATATATATATATAATTTTATTTTGCTAATTTTTATATGTTATTTTTGTTTAAAATAATATATATTAATTTTATTATAAAATAAATTAATAAAAATATCTAAATTAAAATGATAGGATAATATAAAAAATTATTTAAATTGATGTCTATTTTAATAATTTTTTATTTAAAAGTAATTTTGAGTAGTGTAATTCAAACTATATTTATTTTATTATAATCCATTTTGATATAAAGATGGCCAAACATAAATCACTTCAATACAAATTTACTTTTTATTAAAATCAAGTTTGTAAAATCAATTCTATACAAACTTTTATTTACAAATTATAATCAAAACACATACTAATAACTCGCTCTTTTCACACATAGAGCTTTTTATCTAAACAATAATATTAAGTTGACAAAAAAATAATTAAAATTTATTTTATTTAATATTTATATAATGATTAATAAATATTAAATAAGAGAATTTTGTTACCAAACATTCTCTATATCTAAAATGTAAAGCTTATAGTAATTCACATTTACAAGTGGATGGTCCACTACGAATCTGAGCAATCGTTTCTAATTTTGTTCCAACTTCCAACATATATCATTTATTCAAAATTTAGACGCAATAATGTTGCCAACCCTACTAGCTAGCACAATATAATATGTACCCGGATATAAATATGTACACGATGAGTTAAATTATAGCATAATAGTGTTTCACTGTTTTACAATGTCTATTCTAAAATAATAAAAATATTTGAAAGATAATTAAAAATTAATTTAATGTAGTTCAAAATTATTTTATATTTGATTATTTATTTATTTTATTAATTAGTATTAGAATAATTGAGTAATATTAATATCATTTTAAAATCCTTCTTTTATCTTTTGTCATTTTTTCATCTTCTTTTCAAATTACAATTCATTCGCTATCATGATAGCCATCACTTCCTTGGTCAAAGTTCACTCTTCTAAATCATAAATTCTAAATCCTAATCTTAAATATCAAAATTTAAATTTTAAATTCTAAATTTTTAATTTTAAATTAATTTTATTTTATTTTTAATTTTCTTTTTATTTAATTTTAAATATTTTTATTCTTTTAATTTTATATTTTTTATGTTAATTTTCTTTTAATTATTGACTAATTTTAAATTAATTGGCTGAATGTTGCCTCTCTAGACATTTTCAAATAAAAAATACACGGACCAACACAAAAAGAAAAAGTGAAGAAATTATATAAATAGATAGAATAATATATAGAGAAAAATAAATTTTAATCAATGCAATTAATATTATACTCGTCTTTCAAAAGGAAGCTGTAACCAACCATTCGAGTACTAGAAATAATAAACATCTTCTCAAAAACTTAAACTGATTTTTGGGTTCACCAAGGATGATGAAAAAATGTAACACTAATGGTTATATCTCTAATACTCCCTAAACCTCCATTGTACACATTGTACAAATATTCTATTGGTTCTTCGTACTTTTCTTAATAATAATAATATAATATATCCAAGATAATTTTTTTAATAAAAAGATTAAGTTAAACAACTATTTTAAAAGAAAGAAAGTATGCGGTACCATTTGATCTTACATTACATCAAAGCAAAGCAAAGCAAAGTGTCTCTTAGTCTATAAATAGTAATATTTGATTTGAGAGAAGAGAACATAACTTGGTAGCTTACATTTGAGAGAAAGCCAAAAAGATGTGTTGCAATTATTCCATTTGTGTTAGAGTGTTGGTGGCATTGTTGTTGTGTGCATCAGTCTCCATCAACGCTCAGCTCAGTACCACGTTTTACTTGCGAACATGTCCCAATTTGCAACATATTGTGTTTGATGTCGTGGCTAAGGCTTCCTTTTCTGATCCACGAATTGGTGCCAGCCTCATCAGGCTTCACTTCCATGATTGCTTTGTTCAAGTGCTTATTTTCTTTACAACTCCACTTTAAATTTAACTACCTACATTATTTTAAGACATTCTGTGTCATACTAACGGATTTTTTTCATTTAAATTATTAAGATATGATATTTACTGAAATCTGTAAATAGAATTATATATATCTTATGTTAAATTTGTATATGAATTGTGTTTAATTTGATATATTGATATACGTAATATGTTACAACTACGCAGTTATATTATACTTCGGATGTAACTGATTTTTTTTTTTTTTAATGTATCATATGTCGGGTATATAGTATTCGGACTCAATTATTATTGATTTTTTAAGCTGTGCATTTAAAATGTGTAATATATGTATAAAATTATAATTTATTTACACATTTCATATTTTGATAAATATATTTTATTAATTTAAATAAAAATTCTTATACTAACTATATATTAGGGTTTCAAATTGTGGTTTACCATATCATATTGTTATGGTGTTTACAGTAAGAATATTATAATATGGATTATATATATGAATAATATTAGGTGTATATATATTTTTTCTCTAGTTATTTCCACGTATTCTAGTCTAACATAGCCATAGTTGAGAGACAGATTTAGAAAAAATTGGTAAGATTATTTATATCAATATATATTAATTATTATACATATTAACGGGTGGTAAGATTTTTTTATTTAATGTTAAAATAATATATATTGATATTAAAAAATTAATAATAAAATATAAAAATAATTGTTAATAAAAATATTGGTAAAATTACAATTTAATAATTAAAAAATTATTGAAGGGTAGATATTTTAAAAAAAAATAATTTAATTATTAATTTTTTTAAAAATATTTTGGTAAAAATATAATTTAATCAATAAAAAATAGTTTATTAAAAGATATTTTAATAAACAAAATTTAATGATAAAAAATAAAATTTTTGTTAATGGATATTTTTTTAAAAAAATAAATTTTTTTCTTAAAAAATAGATAAAATTAATATTAGTTAACACAAAAAATTTTAAATAGATTAAAGAGGAGGTTTTTTAAAAGTTAGAAAAAAAAATATACATTTATAAAATAGAGAAGAGAAAAGTGTCATTTTAGCATCTCAAAAAAAGAAAGTAAAATTTTCTCAAAAACAAATAAAAAAAAAAGTCAAAGAGCTGAGTCAAACAATAAAATTGAGTACTTAAGCAAATCAACGACTTCTAATCAAAGTAAATAAGTCCCTCGAATTTAATTAATCTTTACAAAGTATTGATTCAATGATTTTCTCTTGTCTTTGATTTTAAACTATTCAATTATGTTATTTTATTTGTGAATCATTTAATTTAAAGGAAGTTGGACTCAGATTTGAGTAAGAGACTACGTGGGTAGTATTACAAGTTTCATTCTACTATTCGTCTCTATTTCTTATTATTTTACTGAATCGATTTCATACTTCCTTTTATTCTAGTTTTAGATCAAAATTAATATGATTATTCATCTCTATCATTATGTATGTGAGAATAAACTTAAATAAAATATTTTTTAACATAAAATTTAATCAAGTATTTTTATTTTAGTACGAGGACGACAAACAAAACACTATAGTAAAAGAAAATGAATATATATAGAATTAATTCTAATATACTTATACTACAATGGTTATAGTGATTATAATATTTTAAAAAATATTATTAAAATTAAAGTAATATTTTTTTATTGATTAACAATACTTTTTAAAAAATATTATTAAAAAATGTTATCAAAATATGAAAATATATTATTTTAATTTTAATAACATTTGTATAATCACTGTAACCACCATAAATATAGACATATTAAAATATTATATATATATATATATATATATATATATTCTCTCTTTTGAGAAATCTAAAATAATTAAATAACAATTTAGGAACACTATTTTTTTTTAAAAAAAAAAATTGAAATCCTAAACATTTGACAGTTGATAAGACTTTTGATCTCAAAAATTAAAATTATATGATAAAATATTACTATATAGGATGGATATAGCTAGGTAATGATGAGAACACAAAGAAATTAATGATGTACCAAATTAAAGTTAATTATTTCATGTATTATATACATGTTTTCGACAGGGTTGTGATGCATCAATTTTGCTGAACAAGACGGCAACAATAGATAGCGAACAAGATGCATTTGCAAATGCCAATTCAATAAGGGGTTTCGATGTGGTCACCAAAATGAAGGAATCTGTTGAAACTTTTTGTCCCGGAACAGTTTCTTGTGCGGATATTCTTGCTATGGCAGCTGAAGTGTCTTCTGAAATTGTAAGAATATAATGTCTCAACATTAGTAGTATTAGTTTATTCTTGTGACTAGAGAAGCTCATAATTAAAAAAAGAAACTAAATAAACCACATACTTATAGTTTTTATTTAATACGAATTAACATCACACCAAAAGGATTATATTAAAATTTAGAAAAAAATAAATAAATAGGTCCTGACTTTTTAATTCGAAGATTGGTAGGTCTCTGATTAGTTAAAAATATAAAAATGTCAATGTTCTTTTAAAATATCAGATATTATTAAGTCTCTTTATTCAAAATATACAAGAACAAATCGGTCCTCCAAAGGAATTTAAATGTCTCGCGTTTTAAAAAGTGATGGATGTTTTTTTATTTTTAACTAGTTAATAACTTATTTATTTTTGAAATAAAAAGTTAGGATCTATTTGTCGTTTACTCTAAAATTTATATATTTAATAATAAATAATAATATCTCCTGTTCGTTCCAAATAAATATCTAATTATATTTAATTATTTACTTGTATAAATTAAGAAAGAAATTATTTAATTTTAGATAAATTAATCTGATTATAGAATTTATATTAACTCATTTTTTAAAATATTTTTTCTGTTTTTCAGTTAGTATAGTTAATTAACAGAAAAATTAATTAATGTTTTCTAAAGTGTTAAATAAGTAAACCATTATTTAATTTAAAACAAAATAAGTTTTAAAAATCAACACTGCATGTTTGAAACAAAAAAGTAATAATAAACAAATTTTTGTATAAAAAACAAATAAGTGTTATTAGTTTTTATCATATTTACACATATGATGACCTACCACTACAAGAAAAACAAACGTTTTTTACGGTTATTAGTTCTAATAAAATAAATTATTATTTTTAGTAAAGTATTCTCAACGATAGATCATTAAATTGTCCAAAAGAAAAAGGTAGCTATAATTATGAAAACAAAAAGTTTCGAAAAACAAAATTGATAACAAAAAATTATTAAAATTTATTGTTTTTATTTTTATTTAATACACCTTATAATAAATAAATAATAAATAAAACAAGTTTAGATTTTATAGACTGTTTGAACTTTTTTCCCCCCTAATATTTATCGTTGTGAAAACAAACTTTCTCTTGAAAATATATTTTTATTGATATTTAGTAATTATGAAGGACAAAAATAAATTGAACTAATATTATTTAGGGCGGAGGTCCCCAATGGAAAGTTCTATTGGGAAGAAGAGACAGCTTAACAGCGAACCGAAGCCTTGCTAATCAAAACATTCCGGCACCATTCTTCACACTCGATCAACTTAAAGCTAGCTTTCAAAACCAAGGTCTCGACACTAATGATTTAGTTGCACTCTCAGGTATTATTCATCAATATATATATATATGATAGATAATTTTTTATATAGTTGTTATTTGTTGTTACATCAAAACTATTATAAATAAATATGACACTTCTTATCTCAGTTGAAAAGAAAAGTTAGATAGTAGATACTAATTATATTATAGCAAATTAATGGACATTATATATGTATATATTTATATTAGGGCTTTATTAACAAATGCCCTTAATTCTGTTAAGACACTTGTTAAAAACTTAAAATTACTTAGAATGTAAATTTAAAAGAGTTATGCTACGTGTACACTAAAATCAGCCACTAAAGTTAGCCATCGGTATAAAATACATGCTAGAATATAAATACATATTGAAAATAAATTAAACTACATATGTATTTATACACAAATATATTGGTGGCTGATTTTAATGGTTGATTTTAGTGTATAAATAACATTTTTAAATTTAAAAATACTAATATTCAATAAATACATTATAAAAATATTAAAAATTTTATATTCTTATTTTTTGTAAAAGTTTTTACACTACTTAAGCACATTAACCAATATTAACTTTTAGGATATTTATGATTAGCAAAACTCTATATATTATTATTTCTTAAAATAAGAGAAGTGATGTATTTGATGAGATCTTGAGATTCATTAATTAGTACAAGTATTATAATAAGTAAATATTATTATACTTACAGGTGCTCATACAATTGGAAGAGCTCACTGCAGAGTATTTGTTAATCGATTATACAATTTCAACAACACAGGCAATCCTGATCCAACATTGGACTCAGATTATTTACAAACATTGCAAGAAATATGTCCCCAAAATGGAAATGGTAATAGCCTAACCAATTTGGATGTTTCAACTCCAAATATATTGGACAACAGATATTACTCCAATCTTAGGTCTCAAAGAGGATTGCTTCAGAGTGATCAAGAGCTTTATTCAACTCCTGGGGCAGATACCATTTCCCTTGTTGATACCTATAGCAATAGCAAAATTGCATTCAATCAACAATTCGCACAATCAATGATCAAAATGGGTAATATTGGAGTCCTAACGGGAGATCAAGGAGAGATTCGATCGCACTGTAACTTTGTTAATGGGTCATAATATAATGTCGACAAGGTGGTGATGAACAATCGATGAGTTCAAAATAATAATAAGATCTATGTAGCTCAATTTAAATGACTCAAGTATTATTATGTATGTGGTGTGTACTAGACTACTAGTATTATACTATATGCTTTATTATTGAAATAAATTGAAGTAGGGTGGAAGCATGCCATGCATTTTAATACGGTAAAAACTCAGGTGCAGTTGACTGCACGTGAAGTTGATAGTTGAGAGTTATTAGATAAAAATTTAGTCAAATTATCTAACGGTTTTCAGTTATCAACTTCACGTGAAGTCGACTGCACCTAAGTTTTCACCTTTTAATACACCCGTTTATTATTATTATATTTAATTACTTTGCATAAATTATAAAACCAGGCCCTCTCTCTCTCTCTTCATATGCGTATTTGGATAGGGCTTTAGGCCCAGCCCAAAAAAAGCGAAAAAGGGCTTAGGATATATAAAAATGTTAGGCCACTACTATTTTTAGTTTAAAAAAGAAACAAATTTATTAGTGTTAGTTTAATTATAAGGCTTGCTGAAGACTTTAGTTGAGTGGTAAAATATAGTGTTTCTGAATATGCTGAATTTAGATTTGAATCTTAACAATAGTTAAGGAGTAGATAAAACTCTTAAATGTGTGTAAGTATGTAAAATGTGCATATTGTAATATATGATGGTTATAAAATTTTAACAATATTTAAAAATATAGCTAAAATTAATGTTATATTTTTTTATTACCTGATAATATTTTTTAATTTTTAAAAAGATAAAAACAAAAAAGTAATCAAATTAACAAGTATTATCAAATAAAAAAAATATGACTTTAATTTTAACTATATTTTTTAAGTGTTATTAAATTTTCATAGTCACCATAATTATATAATCCGTATAATTCATATAAACGGTTGTTAAGAGTGAATTTTAATTATTAAATAAGTAGTGTAAATTTATTTATTAAATAATATTTTAATGCATAATATGTTAATATTAGAAATAATTTTTTTTAATTATTTTATAAAGTATAATCTTTTATCTTACTATGTTTAGATAAGACAAAAAAAATATAGATATAAAAAGATTAAATAACGATAAATTATGTCTTACCAAATAATTGAAAGAAAAAAAATGAGGATCCAATTCAATAACTGCACACAGACGACTGCGTAAACAAAGGGAATTAGTAAATAGAGTTTCATATTCGTAGACTTGGAAGAATTCTTAAATACCATGAAGATCTAGAGATGCAACACGTTCCCAACTGATCTCATCTAATTAAACTCATTCTCGTTAATTAATTAGTTCCACGTACACATTTCTAAATTCATTTAGATTCTTTCTTCGAGCTTTATTTTCAACGATTATCTTATACAAACACATGTGGGTGTATACTTATTTATTAAACCCTTCAAAAAATAGAAGTTAAAAAAATAATTATAATAAAAAAGTTGGTTAATATTATTATTAAAATTGAGTCTATATGATTATTTATTAAAAACTAACACATTTTAAAAAAGAAAAAAATACAAAGAACTAATATTTAATTAGTCAATATTAATAAATTTTTAATTGTTAAAAGTTTTATTTTTTAAAAATTTAGAATTTATTAGGATTTAGAATTTAAAATTCAAGTTGAGAGATTAAGATTTACAATTTAGAATTTCAGATACAAAAAGATAATTTATAAAAATTAATTGATATTTAACTAAAAAAAGTTGAACCTATTTGAATTCTTAAAAAAATTACATTGATTTTTTTTGTGATTGGAAAGAAAATAAACAACAACCAAGAAAGAAAAAACAAACAAAAAATTGCTTAAGAAAGACGGTCCTGCTGAATATTATTCTCAAAATTCTTTCAAGGCAACGGAAGCTCCACTTGGGGAGAAAGGATCCTCATTGCCGTCTTTGCCATGATATATGCTATTGTGTTTGCATTTCTCAAAATAAACCAGAGATTAGCACGCCATTTACAAGACATGATATCTCTAATTTTCAACATCAAAGGATCAATTAACAATGCTGTAAATTATTGATAATAATAAAGGCCTTCACACAGTCTGTCTCACATATAACACCTTTTTGTCCCGAGTCCCAGGCTAAAAAAAATCTCTCCAAATAGCAAACAACTCTCCTTGCAGAATATTATGACTCTCAATTGTTCACAGACCGTCTCGTTGCCACCTACACTTCCAATCTTTGCAAACACATGCAAAATCAACTCGAACACCATTGTCAGGATAAGTAGCATCACAATTAATTTTAAAGGTATCCACCGAGAAGAGAATCCAAGAGCCACTAATGGTGGAGGAGATAGACACTCGTTGCAACTCAAAAATATTCAGTAGCTCCTTTTCCAATGACAAAGTCATACTAGTCACTGTGGTCCAAGGCTCGTGCGGATGAAAGATCTCGTTATTCCTCGAATGCCAAATTCACTAGAGACCAGAAAAGAATCTAAAGGGGCGCTGCTCGCTATTATGTAAGAACCAACTCATCAAATCCAGTGGTTGACCGGAGATTCGCAAAGCTTGCCAAACTAGCTGGGCTTTTGGACAATTTCGAATGCAATATAAAATCGATTCCTAACATAAGAAACATCATGGACAGCTATCCGTGTGCGAAATGGCCCCCCTAAAACGAAATTCAGAAATAGGAAGAGCCTCTCAAAGACATAGCCAAGCCAAGAATTTGTGCTTTTCTGGAACATGTTGACACCAAAGCCAAAGCCAATTCCCCCTATCCTCCCATCTAAACATCTTCCTACTGAGCTACAAATAACCACTATGAGCCTCATAAACCTTTGAGGCCGCACCAGTCCAATACCAACCGACCTCTAAAGAAGCTTGAACATCCGGGTTGTAAGAGTTAATGTTGTTATGCATAGACTAATTTAGAGGAGAATAGATATTCTCAAAGTTTCACTGTCCAGATGACCAAAGGTCTAAGATCCGGAGATCCGAATAAAAAAGGTGAACATAATCCATCTCATGACACAGTCGCCCCTCTCTCTTCTCCATTTAGAAAACGAAAAGTTCTGTTCCAAATTTCCAATGCACCAAATAAAACCTTCCTTTAAGATATCCCAAGCTTGACATATACTCTTCCAAACATAAGATCCCTTGCCTCGAAACTGACTGAAGCAATCATCCTTAGAGGAATGGTATTTCTCCGTCAACAATTGAACCCATAGCTTGTCAAGATGGTGAAGAAGTTACCAAACTAGCTTTCCAAGAAGAGCAATATTAGCACAAAAGGGATCTCTAATTCCCAGACCTCCAAACTTCTTAGGGGTGACTAACAAGTTCCAGTAAACTAGATTCAGACCTCTACCATCAACTTGACCCTTCTATAGAAAGTTCTGCATCATGGATTCTATCTTATCAGTTACCTCTACCTGCATGTGGAAAGTAGGAATCGCAGTTACTACCAAATTGAGCAAACAAAGTCTACCCGCCTTATTAAGCAATCTCCCTTTCCAACTGGCTAGCCTTTTTCGAATCTTGTTGATAACATCATTGAAAGTTGAGCACATTGATTTGTTAGAATAGTGGCTTTTTTAGTAATTTATAAAATAATTATTACAAATTGAAAAAGATAATTATTCATGACCAGATAGAGAGTATTATTTTGGTTTTTCACAGTATTATTCAACCAGGCAGGTCAATAATTAATCCGTCACGGATTGGAGCTCCATTTAAGAGTTTGTTGCTGGCCAGTTGATTGCTATATATACAACCAGGGGCGGGTCCTCCAGAAGGTTGTCACACCACCAGTCTCTAGGCGCAAAGGATATCTCAGGGATCTCTCTAGGGAAGAGCTTCTCTCCAGCCGCTACGACAAGTATCTTGGCATCCTTCTTTACTGCAGACTTTGACTTTGGTGGGGTATCCCTTCCGACCACTACATTCACTACCACCGTTGGGGTTGAGTCCGGGTTCTCCAGAGGATCTTGCTTCGACTTGATCATTCGACCACGTTTTTCCTTGGAACACTCCCTTTCCATCCTTCCTGGTTGGACAATTTTTGCGTATTTTACTATTTTTAGATTTTCAATTGAACCAGGGTGACTTGTATTATTGTTTTGAATCAAATCAAGTGGTAAGGTGTAGTTTGAATCTAGTTAATGCAGTTTGTTAGTAGTTTATGATTATGTAGTTGAATCATTTTGTTTTTGTTTGTGAAAATCGATGTGCATGGTTGATGGTTTGAATTTGAATGTAATGCCGAAAGAATTCCAAAATACACAAATTTATAATCGAAATACACCGAAACAAGACGGAACAGATTCATCACAAGAATAATTCAGAACCAGAACTCCTACATTACATTCAAACCATCAACCATAAATAGCAATTTTCATAAACAAAAATAACATTATTCACCTACAGAATCATAAACTACTAACGAACAACATTAACTAGAATCAAACTACACCTCAGTCGCTTGATTCGATTCAAAACAATAATCCACTTCGCGTTGGTTTAATTGACAGTCTGAACTTGAATCATTCATTATGTTTGACAACAAAATAACTGTTCAAACCTGATTTCACAGCTTGATTTCTGTAATACCCTAATATTCATATCCTTATACTCAAGTCATAAGTCAATGATAATAAGGTGGTACGACTCAAGGTGGAGTTATAATACATGTATATTTTAGAAAGAATTAATAAGCGAGAAGCCTAAAAAGAGTAAAAGAAAATCGCGAGTGTACACACATGTATCAAAGAATATAACGCGTTCAGATAAACGGGATAAACAAAAAAACTAAAGGAATAGTAGAGTAAAGACAGAATATATATATTCTGTGAAGTTTAGGTCAGCTAGGGTTACAGGATAATAAAATAGTTGATAACAGATCCTATCTCTCCTAAGATACATCAAAGCCTTTATAGGCAAGGTTTCAAAAGAAATATTTACATTTACATCATTAAACTTTTCCAAAATAAAAGGGAGAAGTCTAATCAAAATACAAAACATAATCCAAAATATCTTCACCGTCATCCAGACAAACTCCAGCTCACTGCGGAGCACCAGAACCTGCATCTGAAAAATAAAAAATATATACGGAATGAGAACCCTCGACCCATGGGTTCCCAGTACGGTAAAAATGTCAAATAGATACAATATAACGTGACAGAAACTCTCTAAGTAATCTTAAACTCTCATAAATTAGTCGTTCAATCCTAAACTCTCACTAATCCGTAATTAGGCAACTATCATAGAAAACTCTAATCTAACTCATCCTTCTCTAAGTTCCATAGTCCTCCAAACACCAAACAGAACATCCCTTAGTGTAAAATCTAGTTAAATTGTAATTAATTAATTAATAGTTAATAAATTAAATTATAAGTATAAATATTTAGAAATTTAAAATTTATCATTTGGGAGGATCAAAATATTTGGAACAGAAATTAAAATATTTATCTTAAAGATTTTGGCTCAAAGTTGGGCTAAAAGCACCAAAAGAAACTTGGGCCACAAGTTGGGCCCAAGGCCCATTAGCCAACCCTCCACCCTATACCACTTCAGCCCCCACTCTTCCTTTGGCACAATAACAGAACATATTCAATATACAAGAGAGAAAGAGGAAGAGAACCCGTTTGTGGCCACACGTTTGTTTCAGAATTCTCTTTGATTCTATCTGAACAAAGTGGTAAGGAATTCTAAATTTCATGCCCAGTTCTCCCTTCAACTTATTTTCACAAATTTAGGTCTGGGGTATTGAGAAATTTTGTGATTTTGATGGTTTAGGGGTGCTCTAGTATGAGCTATTGTCGGGTTTTATCCATATGAGCAGTAGTGGATAAGGTAAGGAATTACTAACCCTTGTGATTTGTTGAATTAGTGAACCCTAGTATTGATTATGATGAATTGTATGATATTAACTTGAAAATTGGTGTTTATTGGAGTTGAATTTGGCAATTGGATTGATTGGGATTGGACTTTGGTGGCTGAGCTTGTTGAATTGGTTGGAGGCTTGAGATGCTTGTGGAAAAGAAGGCTTTTGTGGTGTTTTTAAGCTTGGGAGAAATTGGCCAAGGTATGGTTTTAGTTTCTTGTAGTTAATATATAATGTTGTGCGATAAACTTTATGTGCGCATTTGAATGCTATTTTTCTTATAACTTTAACAATCTGGTCCGTCTCATATATTAGATATGGAATTATCGCAGCTTTTATTACGTTAATGTCGTGACTGAATCATGATAATCACCATCCTAATATATTTAACGACATAGATTAAATTTGGATGAGTAATATAGAAATTACATGCCAAGTGATCTTATGTATGTCTATTTCCAGTTGGTCAAACTTTAAAACTTTATTAAGATCAGCTACAAAACATATATTGCAAAATGAATATTTCACATAACATGAAATAAACCATCAACTTAATTCTATAGAAAGATAATTCAATATCTGTCATAGGATATATAGCATAAAATAAACTCCCACTAAACCAAGGCATCACATGTATTGACACCCATTTAAATAGTGTGCTCATGACAGACTTTAGGAATCAATTCCTTGGTTAATGGGTCTGCTAGTATATACTCTGTTCCTATATGTTCTATGAAAATCTGTTTTTATTGAACTTTCTCCTTGACAACTAAGAACTTGATGTCTATATGTTTCGATTTTGTTGAGCTCTTATTGTTGTTGGAGTATAGTACTGCTGACTTATTGTCACAAAATATTTTCAATAGATTTTTAATGTCATCAACGATACCAAGCTCAGTGATAATGTTTTGCAGCCATATGCTATGTATGGATGCCTCAAAGCAAGCAACATATTCAGCCTCCATTGTTGAAGAAGCTACAAGAGTCTGTTTGTTAGACTTCCATGCAATAGCTCCTCCAGCCAACATGAAGACACAACCTGAAGTAGAGCGTCGACTATCTTGCATCCCGCAAAATCGGAATCAGAGTACCCAATGATATCCAAATTTTCTGGTCTCGTATAAGTAAGCTTGCAATCCTTTGTTCTCTTCAAATAATGTATTATGCGTTTAACATATATCCAAAGATCCATGTCTAAATTGCTCAAGTATCTACCTAATACTCCTACTACGAATGATATATCGGGACGTGTGCAAATGTGAGCATACATTAAGCTCCCTAGTGCTAATACATAAGGTTTATCATGTATTACTGTCCTCTTAATATCATTTTTGGGTATTGCTTGAGACTAAACTTATCTCCTTTAGCTACGGGTGTGTCCATTGGTCTACAACTTTTCATGCCATACCTACTTAAAATCTTTTCGATATAGTTCTTTTGTGATAATCCAAGAATATCTTGAGAGCAATCTCTTAGTATCTCGATTCCAAATACAAAAGAAGCATCACCAAGATCTTTCATTTCGAATTTGTTCGATAGAAATTTTTTAGTTTCATGAAACAAGCCTATATAATTATTGGCAAGTAAAAGGTCATTAATATATAAGACAAAAAATATGTATTTACTCTCACTGAACTTGCAGTATACACATTCATCTATGATATTTACCTCAAAATCATATGAGGTAATGACTTGATAAAACTTGTGATACCATTGACGGGAAGCTTGTTTGAGACCATAGATGAATTATTTTAACTTAAAAATCATAGATTTTGAATCGCCTGATACAAAATTTTCTGGTTATACCATATACATCGTTTTATCAATGTCATCATTAAGAAATGCTGTCTTTACATCCATCTGATGTAGCTCCAAGTCAAAATGAGCTACTAGTGCCATTATGGTTCTAAAAGAGTCTTTCGATGATATCAGAGAGAAAGTCTCTTTATAGTCTATTCCTTCCTTTTGAGTAAAGCCTTTAGCGGCTAGACAAGCTTTATATTTTTTGACATTACCCTTAGAATCCCTTTTGGTTTTAAATATCCATTTACAACCAATTGTTTTCACACCTTCAAGTAATTCTATGAGGTACTAAACGTCATTGTCTTTCATAGATTTCATCTATTCTTTCATGGCATCAATCCACTTTTTAGAGTTAGAAATTTGCATAGCTTGAAGAAAATTGATTGGGACATTTTCTATCAAACCAATGCCATCCTCATGTTCTTAGAGATAGACTACATATTCATCCAAAATTTTACTTCTCCTTTCTCTGTTGGATCTCTTTAATGGCACTTCTTGAGGTTGTTGAGCTTACTGTATGGGTTGGAATTGAGAAGGATTCTTATTATTCTCTTGTACTGTAGCAGTACTTCGAGCAACAATAATATTCTCATTGTTCTCTCGTACTATAACTAGATCTATAATATGATTCTCATTGTGCTCTTATACTATAATTGTATCTTAAACAATAATAGGTACAAAGACCATATAATTATCAGTTACAAAATCCTCATCAAAGCAGCACTCCTAATATTTCCTCCCCCTTCCAAACTCAACATCCTTAAGAAATCTCGCATTTTTCGTTTCAAAAATAGACCTTGATGTCGGATTGTAAAATTTGTACCCCTGTGAACGCTCAGTGTAACCAACAAAGTAGCAACTAATTGTTCTTGAGTCCAATTTTCTTTCATATGGCCTATACGGTCATGCCTCAACTGGACATCTCCAAATATGCAAATGCTTTATATTGGGCCTTTTTCCAGTCCAAATTTTATAAGGGATTTTGTTAAATGCTTTGTTTGTCACCCTATTAAGGATGTAAACTACAGTCTTTAAGGCTTCTCCTTAGAATGATTCAGGCAAGGAAGAATGACTAATCATACTTCTCACCATGTCCTTAAGAGTTCGGTTCCTTCGCTTTGCAACACCATTCATGCAAAGTTTGCTTGGCATGGTATATTAAAGAATAATACCACACTCCTCTAGGAAAAGACCAAAAGTCTTGGGACGTTGCTCACCTGAACTGTCATATCTTTTGTAGTATTCACCACCACGATCAGATTTGACAATTTTAATTTTTTTCCCAAGTTGAAGTTCAACTTCAGCTTTGAAAGACTTAAAAACATCCAAGACTTGGGACTTTTCATGAATTAAATATAGATACCCATAACGAGAATAATCATCTACGAACGAAGTAAAATACCATTGTCAATTCCAAGAGACAGTAGGGAATGGGCCACATATATCGGTATGTATCAGTTCTAAGACATCTTTAGCTTTCTCGACACATAATTTCCTTTTTGTCCTTTTTCCCTTTATGCACTCAATGCAGACTTCAAAGTCTGCAAAATTTAGAGATCCAAAAATTCCATCCAACACGAGCCTCTAAATTCTCTGCTTAGAATATGACCTAGGCATTTGTGCCAATGATGCCGAATTCTCATTTAGTTTTTGTTTTGTACCTGTTTTTAGTATTTCATTATTATAGGAATTCAAATTAAGCCTATATAGATTATACATCAAATGACCAGAACAAATATTATTCGAATTATAAAAGAGACTGACTTTATTATTTTCAAACAAACAAAAATAATTCTATTTGTCCAAACGAGAAACAGAAACTAAATTTCGCCTAAATAACGGTACATAAAATGTCTCAAAGAAATCCAAGTAAAATTAACTCGTGGAACATAATCTAAAGGTTCATATAGTTTCGATTGAAACTATATTGCTGTCAACCACATAGATGTATCTTTCAGCATCACTTGGCGGTCGGTTCCACAGGTAACCCTGCATAGTAACACTTATATGAGTAGTAGTAGTAGAATCTACCCACCAAGTATTAACAGGTGGATAACTTAAACTAGCCTCAGAACAAATGAAAGTAAAAATCATACCCTTCTTTACACGCCAAGTGGCATATTTTGGTACAATCCTTCTTCATGTTAAAACTTGATCTTATTTCTTAGCCTTTTTTTGTTGAGAAGGCGCATCCGCAGTAGAATCACACTTTCTTTATATTGATAAAGGTGCATCCTATTTCTTAGCCTTTATCCTCAGTAATTGAGCCCCGAAATGCCTCAGAAATTGAGCGTTTCATCCCACTTCTCTATTTTAACCTCATTGGGATTTTCTGGAGTGGAAGTAGGTTTCTTCTCTTGAAGAGCTATATCCAGATCCATACAACTGAAGACAATCTCCACGGTATCCTTCCAAATCTTAAAGTTTGAACTATTCATCATAGGAATACTGCTAATTTGTGCAGAAATATTGATAGCTGAAGCCACAGTTTCTGGATTAGAACAAAAAAAATATGCAGTAAATATTAGTTAAATAATGGGAAAAAATCCATATTGAGATATCTAAAACAACCATAATTTTCAATCTTTGGATAGAAAAACTAACTGTAAGTGATACTCTCATTGCATTAATCAAATATTGTCAAAAATTCATGACACACATTAAGCCTTTCTTTGGACCGACTGAATGCACATATGAAAACTTAAACTTCGCAACATATTTATTACCGCATATATTTTCTATTAATTGGCCAAACAATAACCTTTCTTTGGGCCGATTATTGACCATATAATTAATAGAAAATAAACAAAAGTGTGTAATGCTTATTATTTGGCCAAATAATAAACTTCCTTTGGGCCGATTATTGTTCGCATAAATAATAAACTTTATTTTCTATTACTCAAATATTATTAATGTGTACACATAACTCGGCCAAATATAAATCTTCCTTTGGGTAGATTAATATTGGTATAAGTGACATACAAAATTAAATCCAAGACAATCATAATTTAATGATATTCTATTAATGTTTTACAATAAAACATCAATTTTATGAGTATAATTTCATATATATATATATATATATATATATATATATATATATATATATATATATATAAATTAGAACATTCTTATATTTACATTATAAGCACACAACAATAAATATATATAAGCACACAACAAAAAATAGACACGCTTGTTTTTATATTAAACGGTCGACAACGTAGATATATATGTCAGGATTGTTACACATCCAAGTATTTTTTTATCCAAGTTTATCCAAGTAGGTCCAAGTATTTCTTCTTCTTCTTCTTCTTTCAAATACACACGTACGTCTTCTTCTTCTTTCAAATTCACGCATATCTCCTCCTCCTCCTCTTCTTCCTCCTCCTCCTCCTCCTCTTTTTCTTCTCCTCTTTCATTATCGTCATCACCAACAATATCAATATTTTGTTAATGGATTATTTTTTCAATTGAATTGAATTGAATTAAATTAAATGGACACAGGTATTTTAAATTGAATTGAATTGATAATCTCTAAATTGTAGATACAAGTGTTCTGATGTGTTCTTTATTTTGGAATCGCTATATGAGATTTAGACGTGTTAGTTCTTTATTTTAGAATGACTATATTCGATTTGTCTTTTTCATCTTTGATACTTATTGTACCACATTAATCTTTCTTCTCTTTGCATGCATATACTTGATTTATCATCCAAATTTTTATGATATACAAATCTATCATATTTTTATGATTTTCTTAATTGATACTATTTTTATAATTGTTATCATTATATTACAAGCCATTTAAGTTAAGAGTATGTATATTTTATAAACTCTATATGAATTTTTTTAATTTGCCCATTACTGTTATATTTTCTAAAAGCATAATCCTTTATGATTTTTTGTTTTTGTCATTAATATCGTTATTATTATTATATTTTAAATCTTTAAATTAGGGAGTACATACATATTTTATGCAATTTGTATATATTATTATTATTATTATTATTATTATTATTATTATTATTATTATTATTCTCTTTGTTCTTACAAATACACATACATATTACTTATACAAGTTATATAATATAAAATAGCTAATGTGATTATGATCAATTTTATGTATTATCTACAAATAGATAAAAAAATAATAAACAAAGAATGCAAAAAAAAATTAAAATATTGCCAGCGATTGCTGAAATTATGTGTTGTTTCATGTCATGAAAGATGGTTTTAATGGGTTTAGGGCCGAAAGAAGAAAAAGGTGAAAGTTATTTTGTAAGTAATCGGTTAAAATCGACTTAGAAATCAATAGTTTCTAATGTTATGATACTAGTTAGCAAGAAAGTCAACTATCATGTGACATTGTCTCCTAAATTTTTTAGATCCAAGATATTGTTCATGATTCTTTATTTCAAATTCGGTAGTACGTGAAGTTTAGGCTCTTCTCCAATTAAAGGCGAATGTTGAGCATATTACCCAAAAAACTAAACGGGAGAATGCAAAGAAATTAGAACTCTTCTACTGTTAGAAACAAGAGATGAGAAAGGATTTATAAATTATTGAGTGTATTCAAGTTGTCTTTCCATCATATTCTTTCAACGTCAAAGATGTGGGCCTTTCGTTGTAACTAGGGATGAAGGAAACTGAATGTTTAATAGACGAACACCTAAGGTTTGGACATAAGGACAAGGCAGAATCTTTGTTGAGGGAGATGGAGCTCTCTTTCCTACACAAACATTCTTCTATGATTGCCTAAATTCTATTGAAATATCATGCCAGATTGGATAACATCAATGAAGTTCCGAGAATTTACAAGGTCTCTCAGTTTTTAGATAAATTCGTTGTGTGTGCTTTAATAAAATAGAAAGAGTACATAAAGAGTACGCAAAGATAATAAAATTGTGAATGATTAATAAAAAAAAAGAAAAAATAAAAAAATTTTATTGATTTTTTTTGAAACCGCTTATCTTTAGAAAATACACGAACACATAATGTTTGGACGTAGGGAAGAGGCAAAAGAGCTATTGAGGGAGATAGAGGTTTTTTTCATACAAAGAACTCCTCCTGTCTTTGACTTACTTCGATTACTTCAATTCTGATATGTGATCTCTACCTTTCATCTATTTCGATGTCATACAAAATTAAGAAACAGAAATGATGTTAGGAGAATATAAGAGGTATGTAAGGCTATCTTTGATATTTGTTGTATGGCATTAATCCTTCCTTTCTTTGCATGCATATACTTGGTTTATCATCTAAATTTCTATGATATACAAATCTGTCATATTTTTATAATTTTTCTTAATTGATATTATTCCTATAATTATTATCATTATATAACAAGCCATTTAAGTCAAGAGTACGTATATTTTATAAACTCTATATGAATTTTTTAATTTGCTTCATCACTATTATATTTTTTAAAAGCATAATCCTCCATGATTTTTTATTTGTGTCATTAATATTATTATCATTATTATATTGTAAATCTTTAAATTAAGGAGTACATATATATTTTATGCAATTTGTATATATTATTATTATTATTATTACTATTTTTAATTTTCTCTTTATTCTTACAAATATACATATATATTACTTATATAAGTCATATAATATAAAATAGCTAATGTGGTTATAATAAATTACATATATACTTCACAAATAGATTAGAAAATAATAAACAAAGAAGGCAAAGAAATTAAAATTTTGCGGGTGATTTCTGTGATTATGTGTTGTTTTATGTCATCAATGATGACTTTAATGGGCTCAGGGCCGAAAGGAGAATAAGGTGGAAGTTATTTTTTAAGATAACCGATTAAAATCGACTTAGAACCGAATAGTTTCTAATGTTATGATAATAGTCAGCAAGAAAGTCAACTATCATATGATAATAGTTTCTAAGGCTATCTCTCCAACTTCAGCTCCTGTTGTGTTTGAAACTACTCTAAAATGTTTTGTTAAGTTAAGAAAATTTGATGAAGCAGAGGAGGTTTGCAAGATTCTTTCTAAACCATTTATGATGCATGCCAATTATGTTTTATGTGTATACATCTCAAGACAGATCGGAAAAAAAGCAGAAATATTTTTTTAGAAATGGTAGCCAAGAAAGGCTTTATAGCTCCAATAATATGGCACGACTCATAGATCTTCATGTCAAATTCGCGGAGATAGAGGAGGCAGAGATCATCTTCCAAAAGGCACTTATGAATGGGGTGAGACCAACACAAGCATCTTATAATGCTATTAAGAAGCATTATGCTAAGAGAGGGGTAGGCGATTTCATAGATCCCGAAAGTAGAAGCTTTTGTGAAGGCTCCAAAAACATTAAAGTTGTGTAAGTAAAGCTACATTCAAGTTCTCTATTCAAGTTATCTGGAATAATACAATATAAAAGGGTATTTATAGGTGCTAAGAGAATTGAAATAATAATATTCTATAATAAATATTCATATATGCTAAACAATGCTAATTGATCCTAATTATATTATAACATCTAGTGTGTGATGTCCAGAAATTACTTTACAAGCATTACATATCAAAATTCTATCTCTCTTACAGAACTTGCAAAGTTAAAGGTGAGGGGAAACATAAATACTAAAACAATACAAAAATATCGTGTAAATAGAAAAGTAAATAAGCTCTTCCGAACTCTGTCGTCCATGTCCTAAAACAGAAAAGACCTGTAGGGGAGTGAGAACATCGTTCTCGCTGGTTCTCACTATAGGGTTACAAAATTGTCATAATAAGATACGTAAATAAAACTATTTTGAAAGTGTAGTGATCATTGTCCGTCTTATGTATCTTCTCAAATACCAAAATTCACATTAAAAAAAATCCTTTTTAAAGAGAACTTTATTAATTCCTCAAAATCCAAAGCCTTTTTCTTTTCTTGTAAAATCTTAAAAGTTTTCCTAGACAATATGAATGACCAACCTGTTCCAAGCATAAGCTCATTAAGTCTATGCTGAACCAGTTTAGTTTTTTATACTTTTCTAAACCGAAAACACAAACCAAACATGGCCTTCGGCCCACCTCATGATCAACCACGGTCCTAGGCCCAAACAATCCAAACAACAGCCAATCACCACAATCCAACAGAGTTTTAGTAGCAAACACAAGTAGAAAAGTTCAAGCACAAACAAACAATTACTTCAAGTAGAACAATTAGCAGTTAACCACAATTAATCACAAAGGCAAACCAAGTACAATATGCACACCCAAACAATGTCACATAGATGTATATGATGAATGCCTGTCCTAGTGGCTGATGAGTCTTATCTGTCGGTTATAAAGCCAACCCGACAAGTCCTGGTAGCTAACCATTGGACTGTCCCTCTGTCGTGCATCCCCAACTCGAGTTATTCACAAGCATAATCATAATCACACAACACCCACACTGATGTTTATCTACAGGGGCGAGCTCATCCGAAACTTTCACAGTATCCGGCCACACTTACGACATAGGGTCAGCAGAGTGTCGAGTCTCAACCTGGAGCACGTGGTGGCTAGCCACTGTTTTTACCCAGAAAAACTCGTATCTCAGATAATTGGAAGTGCAACAATCAGTTTATCAACTCAATAATCATCCATATTCGTACTCAGCCATCCGGCTCATAACATATTCCACAATCAACCATAATTCATTATCATATACAGCCATTCTGGCTCAACATATTCCATAGTCAGTCATAATTCATTATCATATACAGCCATTCTGGCTCATAACATAATAGCACTTCCACCATCCAACATCATAAAACTCGTAAAATCATCATTCAAGCCTTAAATCACTTTTTCTCAAATCACTTTATTTTGAAAACAAAAATTAATTCTTTCTGGCCTTGGCTTTAAAATCCCCATTCCTCAAATCATTTCAGGCTCATAAGCCACTTTTTCTCAAACATAAATTCCCCTTTTTAAAACATGGTTACCGAGCACGTGGTGACTAGCCACTTCTCCTCAAACGTAAATTTCTCTTTTTAAAAGTAAAGCCACTCTCTACAACATCTTTCTAAATATCTCAGAAACCACACCAAATCAAGAGCCTTTTTTTGAGGGATTCAAAATCAATCATTCTAAAACAAGATTTGGTAACAAAAGTTCTTCAGCTTAAGTCTTTAGAGAAGAATAATATAATTCTTTTCCTCAAATTTGTCTAAAGTCCTTAAGACCTTGGACTCCTGATGTGAGTAGTAAGAATAGAATCTAAGCTAAACCGAGTTGTGTAACCACTTACTCAAAACACATTTTCAAACTATTTCTTTTACTAAAACCCAGAAACCATTCTCAACCCCATAATAAAAATTTGAAACGTTCCCAATGGCTCGGAAATCATTTTAGTTGTTCTAAACCAGAAATTTAAAGGATACTTTAACCTTTCTTAAAATGTCAAAAAATGCGATTTATCAATCGAAATCCACGTTCTTTCAAAGTCACTAAAACCCCTCTAAGTAAAAATCCTTAAATCAAATTAAATTACATAAACCCTTTTCACCTTTAAAATAGCTTTAAAGTAAAGTCTCTTCCAAACTGAAATCCACAAATTAAATTCAGAGACATAAATCCTTTTCACATTCAAAATGGCTTAAAACATAAGTTTCTTTTAAATGCCTTACACCCAAAAATATAATACCTTTCTTAGGAAGTAACACTAAATCATAGTTCTCTTTTTGTTGAATTGAGAAATTAACTAACTTCAATTAATGATGACAAACATTATTTTATTGGGTTAATCATCTAATTATAGTTTTTAATTGTGCTTGATAAAGTGTTGCAGGCCAAAGAAAGAATATTGCAGCAGCCCAATAGGAGGAAAATCAAACCAGAAACAAAGTGGGCTACAAAGCACTAAAAGTCCAAGGTTGTTAAGCAAAGGAATTAGCTGGGATGAATGGAAAATAAATCCAACCCAAGCCCATGAAGACTCCATCAAGTTGAAGCCTTCCAAAGCACCTCACATGTTTGCTTCAGTAAGAATTAGAAAGAAAGAGAAAGAGAGAGCTTCGTTCTTCTTGTTCTTTCATCAGAAAAGAAAGATAGAGAAAGGTAAATCACAAAAAGCTAATGTCTAATCACCCTAATCAAAGCAAGCTAAGCTAAGTCAGAGATGGCCATGCCATAGTTCACATCCTAGAAGGAAAAAGAGGTTAGCTACAAAGAAGAAAGAAGAAGAAATCAAAAGCTAGGGAAAAATCAGATCTTAGGCAAATCAGAAAGATCTTTCCATTATTGGTACCCCAAAGTAACTTGCTGAAGCTTCCTTTCCCTTCATACCCATTTCTGATTAAATGTAAAAAGAAGCCTTTGTTCTCTACTGTTGTAAATCAAGGGTTCACAAAGTTTCTTGGAGCCAAAGCACATCATCAATGGTTTAGATTCAAGTTTACCTTTGAAACTTATATTTTTGCTGATCTAAGGCTTTCAGTCAAGCAAAAAAAGATCTATTCCAGCATTCCATTTTTGGAGGTAAATGGAAGAAAGTGAAAGGTGAGTTGGTGAAGCACACAGCTCAAGGAGTTGACCTAGGAGAGAGCATCTAAGCAACATGCAAGGAGATACAAAAGAAGATTTCTCATCATTCTAAAGCCAAGGAGAGATAACCCAGTGTATTGAGATTTTTTTCTGTGAAGAAGCTCTCTGAAGAAGTTCATCTACTTAGACAGTACCTTTTTTCAAAGAAGCATTCCGCCAAAAAGGAAGAACTGAATTAGAGACATGCAAACTTGGTTTATCACATAGCAATGAGGCTGTTGAATAGTTAATCTCCTTCATGTTTTACAGATTGTAATTTACTTTTCAATGTTTATCTTTCTATAATTTCTTGAGTGAAAAGACATTGGTGCACGAAATTGTGATCACTACTTTTCACAACTCAAATAATCTCCGGTAATGAATCTAAAAACTTGGTGTTCAATACCATGGCATAAACACAACTTCGCACAACTAACCAGCAAGTGCACTGGGTCGTCCAAGTAATAAACTTTACGCGAGTAAGGGTCGATCCCACGGAGATTGTTGGTATGAAGCAAGCTATGGTCACCTTGTAAATCTTAGTCAGGCAGACTCAAATGGTTATGGATGATATATGAATAAAAGATAAAGATAGAGATACTTATGCAATTCATTGGTAAGAACTTCAGATAAGCGAATGGAGATGCTTTGTCCTTTCCGTCTCTCTGCTTTCCTACTGTCTTCATCCAATCCTTCTTACTCCTTTCCATGGCAAGCTGTATGTTGGGCATCACTGTTGTCAATGGCTACAGTCCCGTCCTCTCAGTGGAAATGTTCAACGCACCCTGTCACGGCACGGCTATCCAGCTGTCGGTTCTCGATCATGTCGGAATAGAATCCAGTGATTCTTTTGCGTCTATCACTAACGCCCCACAATCACGAGTTTGAAGCTCGTCACAGTCATTCAATCATTGAATCCTACTCAGAATACCACAGACAAGGTTTAGACCTTCCGGATTCTCTTGAACGCAGTCATCAATTCTAGCTTATACCACGAAGATTCCGGTTAAAGAACCCAAGAGATATCTACCCAATCTAAGGTAGAACGGAGGTGGTTGACGGTCACACGTTCATAGGTGAGAATGATGATGAGTGTCACGGATCATCACATTCATCAAGTTGAAGAACAAGTGATATCTTGGAATAAGAACAAGCTGAATTGAATAGAAGAACAATAGTAATTGCATTAATACTCGAGGTACAGCAGAGCTCCACACCTTAATCTATGGTGTGTAGAAACTCCACCGTTGAAAATACATAAGAACAAGGTCTAGGCATGGCCGAGAGGCCAGCCTCCCAAATGATCTAAGATAGCATAAGACTAAAGATAGCTACCCCGATGAAAATACAATAGTAAAAGGTCCTATTTATAGGGAACTAGTAGCTTAAGAATTACAAAGATGAGTAAATGACATAAAAATCCACTTCTGGGCCCACTTGGTGTGTGCTTGGGCTGAGCATTGAAGCATTTTCGTGTAGAGACTCTTCTTGGAGTTAAACGCCAGCTTTTGTGCCAGTTTGGGCGTTTAACTCCCACTTTGGTGCCAGTTCCGGCGTTTAACGCTGGGAATTCTGAAGGTGACTTTGAACGCCGGTTTGGGCCATCAAATCTTGGGCAAAGTATGAACTATCATATATTGCTGGAAAGCCCAAGATGTCTACTTTCCAACGCCGTTGAGAGCGGGCCAATTGGGCTTCTGTAGCTCCAGAAAATCCACTTTGAGTGCAGGGAGGTCAGAATCCAACAGCATCTGCAGTCCTTTTCAGTCTCTGAATCAGATTTTTGCTCAGGTCCCTCAATTTCAGCCAGAAAATACCTGAAATCACAGAAAAACACACAAACTCATAGTAAAGTCCAGAAAAGTGAATTTTAATTAAAAACTAATAAAAATATACTAAAAACTAACTAAATCCTACTAGAAACATACTAAAAACAATGCCAAAAAGCGTATAAATTATCCGCTCATCACAACACCAAACTTAAATTGTTGCTTGTCCCCAAGCAACTGAAAATCAAATAAGATAAAAAGAAGAGAATATGCAATGAATTCCAAAAACATCTATGAAGATCAGTATTAATTAGATGAGCGGGGCTTTTAGCTTTTTGCCTCTGAACAGTTTTGGCATCTCATTCTATCCTTTGAAATTCAGAATGATTGGCTTCTTTAGGAACTCAGAATCCAGATAGTGTTATTGATTCTCCTAGTTAAGTATGATGATTCTTGAACACAGCTACTCATTGAGTCTTGGCCGTGGCCCAAAGCACTCTGTCTTCCAGTATTACCACCGGATACATACATGCCACAGACACATAATTGGGTGAACCTTTTCAGATTGTGACTCAGCTTTGCTAGAGTCCCCAATTAGAGGTGTCCAGGGTTCTTAAGCACACTCTTTTTGCCTTGGATCACAACTTTATTTCTTTCTTTTTCTTTCTTTTTCTCTTTCTCCTTTTTTTTTTCGTTTTTTTCTCTTTTTTTTTCGCATATACCCTTTTTTTTTGTATTCACTGCTTTTTCTTGCTTCAAGAATCATTTTTATGATTTTTCAGATCCTCAGTAACATGTCTCCTTTTTCATCATTCTTTCAAGAGCCAACATTCATGAACCACAAATTCAAAAGACATATGCACTGTTCAAGCATACATTCAGAAAACAAAATTATTGCCACCACATCAAAATAATTAATCTGTTATAAAATCTGAAATTCATGCAATTCTTCCCTTTTTCAATTAAGAACATTTTTTTATTTAAGAAAGGTGATGGATTCATAGGACATTCATAACTTTAAGGCATAGACACTAAGACACTAATGATCATAAGACACAAACATGGATAACATAAGCATGAAAATTCAAAAAACAGGAAAATAAAGAACAAGGAGATTAAAGAACGGGTCCACCTTAGTGATGGCGGCTTGTTCTTCCTCTTGAAGATCCTATGGAGTGCTTGAGCTCCTCAATGTCTCTTCCTTGCCTTTGTTGCTCCTCCCTCATGATTCTTTGATCTTCTCTAATTTCATGGAGGAGGATGGAGTGTTCTTGGTGCTCCACCCTTAGTTGTCCCATGTTGGAACTCAATTCTCTTAGGGAGGTGTTGATTTGCTCCCAATAGTTTTGTGGAGGAAAGTGCATCCCTTGAGGTGTCTCAGGGATTTCATGATGAGTGGGGTCTCTTGTTTGCTCCATCCTTTTCTTAGTGATGGGCTTGTCCTCATCAATGAGGATGTCTCCTTCTATGTCAACTCCAACTGAATAACAGAGGTGACAAATGAGATGAGGAAAGGCTAACCTTGCCAAGGTAGAAGACTTGTCCGCCACCTTATAGAGTTCTTGGGCTATAACCTCATGAACTTCTACTTCTTCTCCAATCATGATGCTATGAATCATGATGGCCCGGTCTATAGTAACTTCGGACCGGTTGCTAGTGGGAATGATTGAACGTTGGATAAACTCCAACCATCCCCTAGCCACGGGCTTGAGGTCATGCCTTCTCAATTGAACCGGCTTCCCTCTTGAATCTCTCTTCCATTGGGCGCCCTCTTCACAAATGTCAGTGAGGACTTGGTCCAACCTTTGATCAAAGTTGACCCTTCTAGTGTAAGGATGTTCATCTCCTTGCATCATGGGCAAGTTGAATGCCAACCTTACATTTTCCGGACTAAAATCTAAGTATTTCCCCCGAACCATTGTGAGCCAATTCTTTGGGTTCGGGTTCACACTTTGATCATGGCTCTTGGTGATCCATGCATTGGCATAGAACTCTTGAACCATTAAGATTCTGACTTGTTGAATGGGGTTGGTAAGAACTTCCCAACCTCTTCTTCGGATCTCATGTCGGATCTCCGGATATTCACTCTTTTTGAGTTTGAAAGGGACCTCGGGGATCACCTTCTTCAAGGCCACAACTTCATAGAAGTGGTCTTGATGCACCCTTGAGATGAATCTCTCCATCTCCCATGACTCGGAGGTGGAAGCTTTTGCCTTCCCTTTCCTCTTTCTAGAGGTTTCTCCGGCCTTGGATGCCATAAATGGTTATGGAAAAACAAAAAGCAATGCTTTTACCACACCAAACTTAAAAGGTTTGCTCGTCCTCGAGCAAAAGAAGAAAGAAGAGAGTAGAAGAAGAAGAAATGGAGGAGATGGAGATGGCTTTGTGGTTTGGCTAAAGGGGGAGAAGTGTTTAGGTTGTGTGAAAATGAAGGAGTGAAGATGGGTTTATATAGGGGTGGAGAGAGGGGTAGGGTTCGGTTATGAATGGGTGGGTTTGGGAGGGAAAGTGGTTTGAATTTTGAATGGTAAGGTAGGTAGGGTTTAATGAAGGATGGATGTGAGTGGTGAAGAGAAAGATGGGATTTGATAGGTGAAGGGTTTTTAGGGAAGAGGTGTTGAGGTGATTGGTGAATGGGTGAAGAAGAGAGAGGGTGGTGGGGTAGGTGGGGATTCTGTGGGGTCCACAGATCCTGAGGTGTCAAGGAAAATTCAACCTTGCACCAAATGGCGTGCAAAAAATGCACCCTTTGCCAATTCTGGCGTTAAACGCCGGGCTGGTGCCCATTTCTGGCGTTTAACGCCAAGTTCTTGCCCTTTCCTGGCGTTTAACGCCAGTCTGGTGCCCCTTTCTGGCGTTAAACGCCAAGAATGGTGCCAGACTAGGCATTAAACACCCAACTACTACCCTTACTGGCGTTTAAACGCCAGCAGGATCTTCCTCCAGGGTGTGCTGTTTTTCTTCCTATTTTTCATTCTGTTTTTGCTTTTTCAATTGATTTTGTGACTTCCCATGATCATCAACCTAAAGAAAACATAAAATAACAAAAGAAAATAGATTAAATATAACATTGGGTTGCCTCCCAACAAGCGCTTCTTTAATGTCAGTAGCTTGACAGAGGGCTCTCATGGAGCCTCACTGATGCTCAGAGCAATGTTGGAACCTCCCAACACCAAACTTAGAGTTTGAATGTGGTGGTTCAACACCAAACTTAGAGTTTGGTTGTGGCCTCCCAACACCAAACGTAGAGTTTGACTGTGGGGGCTCTGTTTTAAGAGAAGCTCTTCATGCTTCCTCTCCATGGTGACAGAGGGATATCCTTGAGCCTTAAACACAAAGGATTCTTCATTCACTTGAATGACCAGTTCACCTCTATCCACATCAATCACAGCCTTTGCTGTGGCTAGGAAGGATCTGCCAAGGATGATGGATTCATCCATGCACTTTCCAGTCTCTAGGACTATGAAATCAGCAGGGATGTAATGGTCTTCAATCTTCACCAAAACATCCTCTACAAGTCCATAAGCTTGTTTTCTTGAATTGTCTGCCATCTCTAGTGAGATTCTTGCAGCTTGTACCTCAAAGATCCCTAGCTTCTCCATTACAGAGAGAGGCATGAGGTTTACACTTGACCCTAGGTCACACAGAGCCTTCTTGAAGGTCATGGTGCCTATGGCGCAAGGTATTGAGAACTTCCCAGGATCTTGTCTCTTTTGAGGTAATCTCTATCTAGACAAGTCATCCAGTTCCTTGGTGAGCAAAGGGGATTCATCCTCCCAAGTCTCATTTCCAAATAACTTGTCATTTAGCTTCATGATTGCTCCAAGGTATTTAGCAACTTGCTATTCAGTGACATATTCATCCTCTTCAGAGGAAGAATACTCATCAGAGCTCATGAATGGCAGAAGTAAATCCAATGGAATCTCTATGGTCTCATTTTGAGCCTCAGATTCCCATGGTTCCTCATTAGGGAACTCGTTGGAGGTCAGTGGACGCCCATTGAGGTCTTCCTCAGTGGCGTTCACTGCCTCTCCCTCCTCTCCAAATTCGGCCATGTTGATGGCCTTGCACTCTCCTTTTGGATTTTCTTCTGTATTGCTTGGAAGAGTACTAGGAGGGAGTTCAGTAATTTTCTTGCTCAGCTGTCCCACTTGTGCCTCCAAATTCCTAATGGAGGACCTTGTTTCAGTCATGAAACTTTGAGTGGTTTTGATTAGATCAGAGACCATGGTTGCTAAGTCAGAGTGGTTCTGCTTAGGATTCTCTGTCTGTTGCTGAGAAGATGATGGAAAAGGCTTGCCATTGCTAAACCTGTTTCTTCCACCATTATTGTTGTTGAAACCTTGTTGAGGTCTCTGTTGATCCTTCCATGAGAAATTTGGATGATTTCTCCATGAAGAATTATAGGTGTTTCCATAGGGTTCTCCCATGTAATTCACCTCTTCCATTGAAGGGTTCTCAGGATCATAAGCTTCTTCTTCAGATGAAGCATCCTTAGTACTGCCTGGTGCAGCTTGCATTCCAGACAGACTTTGAGAAATTAAATTGACTTGTTGGGTCAATATTTTGTTCTGAGCCAGTATGGCATTCAGAGTATCAATCTCAAGAACTCCTTTCTTCTGATTTGTCCCATTGTTCACAGGATTCCTTTCAGAAGTGTACATGAATTGGTTATTTGCAACCATTTCAATGAGCTCTTGAGCTTCTGTAGGCGTCTTCTTCAGATAAAGAGATCCTCCAGCAGAGCTATCCAAAGACATCTTAGACAGTTCAGACAGACCATCATAGAAAATACCTATGATGCTCCATTCAGAAAGCATGTCAGAAGGACATTTTCTGATCAGTTGTTTGTATCTTTCCCAAGCTTCATAGAGGGATTCTCCTTCCTTCTGTCTAAAGGTTTGGACTTCCACTCTAAGCTTACTCAATTTTTGAGGTGGAAAGAACTTTGCCAAGAAGGCATTGACTAGCTTTTCCCAAGAGTTCAGGCTATCTTTAGGTTGTAAGTCCAACCATATCCTAGCTCTGTCTCTTACAGCAAAAGGAAATAGCATAAGTCTGTAGACCTCAGGGTCAACCCCATTAGTCTTAACAGTGTCACAAATTTGCAAGAACTCAGCTAAAAACTGATGAGGATCTTCCAATGGAAGTCCATGGAACTTGCAATTCTGTTGCATTAGAGAAACTAATTGAGGCTTTAGCTCAAAGTTGTTTGCTCCAATGGCAGGGATAGAGATGCTTCTCCCATAGAAGTCGGGAGTAGGTGCAGTAAAGTCACCCAGCACCTTCCTTGCATTGTTGGCATTGTTGTTGTTTTCGGCTGCCATGGGTTCTTCTTCTTTGAAGATTTCTGTTAGGTCCTCTACAGGGAGTTGTGCCTTAGCTTCTCTTAGCTTTCGCTTCAAGGTCCTTTCAGGTTCAGGGTCAGCCTCAACAAGAATGCTTTTGTCTTTGCTCCTGCTCATATGAAGGAGAAGAGAACAAGAAAATATGGTATCCTCTATGTCACAGTATAGAGATTCCTTGAGGTGTCAGAGGAACAGAAAAATAGAAGGAAGAGGTAGAAGAATTCGAACTTAGTGGGATAGAGTTCGAATTGTGCATTGAGGAGGAGTGGTACTCCATAAATAAAAGGATGCGAGAAGAGGGGAAGAGATTTTTCGAAAATTAATTAAAAAGGTTTTAAAATCATTTTGAAAAAGATTTTGAAGAAGATATGATTGAAAACTTTTTTGAAAAAGATGTGGTTTAAAAGTTATGGTTTTAAAAAGATGTGATTGAGAAGATATGATTTGAAAAATAATTTAAAAAGATTTGATTTTGAAAAACTTTGAAAACTAAAAAAAAAATTTTGATTTGAAAACAAAATCTTCCCTCTTGTGCCATCCTGGCGTTAAACGCCCAGAATGGTATCCATTCTGGCGTTTAACGCCCAAAATGCTACCTTTTTGGGCGTTAAATGCCTAGCCAGGCACCCTGGCTGGCGTTTAAACGCCAGTTTTTCCTTCTTCACTGGGCGTTTTGAACGCCCAGCTTTTTCTGTATAACTCCTCTATTGCATGTACTGAATCTTCAGTTTCCTGTATTATTGACTTGAAAATAGAACCAAGATCAAATAAACAAAGCATGCAAGACACCAAACTTAAAATGAGACACTGGACTCAAACAAGAAACATAAAATATTTTTGGTTTTTATGATTTTGTAATTTTTTTTTTGGATTTTTTGAAAATTAAAAAGAAAGTAAAGGTATCAAAATTCTTAATGAGAATCCCAGGAATCATTGCAATGCTAGTCTAAGACTTCGGTCCAGGAATTAGACATGGCTTCACAGCCAGCCAAGCTTTCAAAGAAAGCTTCGGTCCAAAACACTAGACATGGCCAATGGCCAGCCCAGCCTTAGCAGATCATTGCTCCAATAGCAAGATTGATAGAAATCAACAAGCTCTTGTGATGATGAGTTGAAACCTCGGTCCAATAAGATTAGACATGGCTTCACAGCCAGCCAGACTTCAACAGATCATCATGAAACTCTAGAACTCATTCTTAAGAATTCTGAAAAATACCTAATCTAAGCAACAAGATGAACCGTCAGTTGTCCATACTCGAAACAATCCCCGGCAACGGTGCCAAAAACTTGGTGCACGAAATTGTGATCACTACTTTTCACAACTCAAATAATCCCCGGTAATGAATCCAAAAACTTGGTGTTCAATACCATGGCATAAACACAACTTCGCACAACTAACCAGCAAGTGCACTGAGTCGTCCAAGTAATAAACCTTACGCGAGTAAGGGTCGATCCCACGGAGATTGTTGGTATGAAGCAAGCTATGGTCACCTTGTAAATCTTAGTCAGGCAGACTCAAATGGTTATGGATGATATATGAATAAAAGATAAAGATAGAGATACTTATGCAATTCATTGGTAAGAACTTCAGATAAGCGAATGGAGATGCTTTGTCCCTTCCGTCTCTCTGCTTTCCTACTGTCTTCATCCAATCCTTCTTACTCCTTTCCATGGCAAGCTGTATGTTGGGCATCACCGTTGTCAATGGCTACAGTCCCGTCCTCTCAGTGGAAATGTTCAACGCACCCTGTCACGGCACGGCTATCCAGCTGTCGGTTCTCGATCATGTCGGAATAGAATCCAGTGATTCTTTTGCGTCTGTCACTAACGCCCCACAATCACGAGTTTGAAGCTCGTCACAGTCATTCAATCATTGAATCCTACTCAGAATACCACAGACAAGGTTTAGACCTTCCGGATTCTCTTGAACGCAGTCATCAATTCTAGGTTATACCACGAAGATTTCGGTTAAAGAACCCAAGAGATATCTACCCAATCTAAGGTAGAACGGAGGTGATTGACGGTCACACGTTCATAGGTGAGAATGATGATGAGTGTCACGGATCATCACATTCATCAAGTTGAAGAACAAGTGATATCTTGGAATAAGAACAAGCTGAATTGAATAGAAGAACAATAGTAATTGCATTAATACTCGAGGTACAGCAGAGCTCCACACCTTAATCTATGGTGTGTAGAAACTCCACCGTTGAAAATACATAAGAACAAGGTCTAGGCATGGCCGAGAGGCCAGCCTCCCAAATGATCTAAGATAGCATAAGACTAAAGATAGCTACCCCGATGAAAATACAATAGTAAAAGGTCCTATTTATAGGGAACTAGTAGCTTAAGAATTACAAAGATGAGTAAATGACATAAAAATCCACTTCCGGGCCCACTTGGTGTGTGCTTGGGCTGAGCATTGAAGCATTTTCGTGTAGAGACTCTTCTTGGAGTTAAACGCCAGCTTTTGTGCCAGTTTGGGCGTTTAACTCCCACTTTGGTGCCAGTTCCGGCGTTTAACGCTGGGAATTCTGAAGGTGACTTTGAACGCCGGTTTGGGCCATCAAATCTTGGGCAAAGTATGGACTATCATATATTGATGGAAAGCCCAAAATGTCTACTTTCCAACGCTGTTGAGAGCGGGCCAATTGGGCTTCTGTAGCTCCAGAAAATCCACTTTGAGTGCAGGGAGGTCAGAATCCAACAGCATCTGCAGTCCTTTTCAGTCTCTGAATCAGATTTTTGCTCAGGTCCCTCAATTTCAGCCAGAAAATACCTGAAATCACAGAAAAACACACAAACTCATAGTAAAGTCCAGAAAAGTGAATTTTAATTAAAAACTAATAAAAATATACTAAAAACTAACTAAATCCTACTAGAAACATACTAAAAACAATGGCAAAATGCGTATAAATTATCCGCTCATCAGGCATATTGAGAGAGCTCAAGTAAAAGCCAATGAGTGGAAAGAGGCTGAGTGATACACTTGAGAGAAAAGTGATGAGCGGATAATTTATACGCTTTTTGGCATTGTTTTCATATAGTTTTTAGTAAGTTTGAGCTACTTTTAGGGATGTTTTCATTAGTTTTTATGTTAAATTCACATTTCTGGACTTTACTATGAGTTTGTGTGTTTTTCTGTGATTTCAGGTAAATTCTGACTGAAATTGAGGGATTTGAGCAAAACTCTGAAAAAGGCTGACAAAAGGACTGCTGATGCTGTTGGATTCTGACCTCTCTGCACTCGAAATGGATTTTCTGGAGCTACAGAACTCTAAATGGCGCGCTCTCAACGGCGTTGGAAAGTAGACATCCAGGGCTTTCCAGCAATATATAATAGTCCATACTTTATTCGAAGAATGACGACGTAACTTGGCGTTGAACGCCAAGTACATGCTGCTGTCTGGAGTTAAACGCCAGAAAAACGTCATGATCCGGAGTTGAACGCCCAAAACACGTCATAACTCGAAGTTCAACTCCAAGAGAAGCCTCAGCTCGTGGATTGATCAAGCTCAGCCCAAGCACACACCAAGTGGGCCCCGGAAGTGGATTTATGCATCAATTACTTACTCATGTAAACCCTAGGAGCTAGTTTATTATAAATAGGATGAATTACTAATGTATTAGGAATCTTTGGTCTCAGTTTTGTTTTATTCTTCATCCTAAGAGACTATTGATCACGTTTTAGGGGGCTGGCCATTCGGCCATGCCTGAACCTCTTTCACTTATGTATTTTCAACGGTGGAGTTTCTGCACACCATAGATTAAGGGTGTGGAGCTCTGCTGTACCTCAAGTATTAATGAAGTTCTATTTTCTCTTATTCGGTCTCTATCTTATTTTTATTCCAAGATATTCATTCGTACCCAAGAACATGATGAATGTGATGAGTTAGATAACCCTCATTATTATTCTCACTTATGAACGCGCGTGATTGACAACCACTTCCGTTCTACATGCAACAGAGCTTGAATGCGTATCTCTTAGATTCCCCAACAGAATCTTCGTGGTATAAGCTAGATAGATGGCGGCATTTATGAGGATCCGGAAAGTCCAACCTTGTCTGTGGTGTTCCGAGTAGGATCCTGGGAATCCGGAAAGTCTCACCTTGTCTGTGGTATTCCGAGTAGGATTCCGGTAATGAATGACTGTGACCTGCTTCAAACTTGCAACCTGCTGGGCGTTAGTGACAGACGCAAAAGGATCAAGGGATTCTATTCCAGTAGGAGCGGGAACCAACCGGTGATTAGCCGTACTGTGACAGAGTGCGTGAGCATTAGTTTTCACTGCGAGGATGGGATGTAGCCATCAACCATGGGTAATGCCTCCAGACTGATTAGCTGTGCGACTGACAACCGCATAGGATATTTTCCCGAGAGGATGAAAGTAGCCACAACTGATGGTGAACCCCTATACACAGCTTGCCATGGAAAGGAGTAAGAAGGATTGAGTAGAAGCAGTAGGAGAGCAGACGTCCTTGAGTCATACAGCATCTTCATATACTTAACTGATACCTCTACTAATGAATCTGCATAAGTATTTCTATCCCTTTTATTATCTATTTTCTATTTTTTCCCGATAATTACAATTACCCTTTAATCTCCCTAACTGAGATTTACAAGGTGACCATAGCTTGCTTCATACCAACAATCTCTGTGGATTCGACCCTTACTCACGTAAGGTTATTACTTGGACGACCCAGTACACTTGCTGGTTAGTTGAACGGAGTTGTGAAAATAAACAGTGCCCTAAGAGTAAACATCATCAAAGTATAAAGAACATGTGATCACAATTTCGTCCACCAAGTTTTTGGCGCCGTTGCCGGGGATTGTTCGAGTATGGACAACTGACGGTTCATCTTGTTGCTCAGATTAGGTAATTTTCTTTTCAAAAATCTTTTTCAAAATTTTTCTTTTATTTTTCGTTTTTCAAAACTATATTCTCAAAAAAAAAAATTTCATAAAATCATAAAATCCAAAAATATTTTTTGTTTCTTGTTTGAATCTTGTGTTAATTTTAAGTTTGGTGTCAATTGCATGATTTAAAAATTTTTCTTGCATTTTTCGAAAATCCCATGCATTCATAGTGTTCTTCATGATCTTCAAGTTGTTCTTGATAAGTCCTCTTGTTTGATCTTGATGTTTTCTTGTTTTGTGTCTTTTCTTGTTTTTCATGTGCATTTTTGCATTCATATTTTCCATGCATTAAAGATTTTTAAGTTTGGTGTCTTGCATGTTTTCTTTGCATTAAAAATTTTTCAAAAATATGTTCTTGATGTTCATCATGATCTTCAAAGTGTTCTTGGTGTTCATCTTGACATTCATAGCATTCTTGCATGCATTCATTGTTTTGATCTAAAAATTTCATGCATAAAGTATTTTTGTTGTTTTTCTCTTTCATAATTAAAAAATTCAAAAATCAAAAAAATATCTTTTCCTTATTTCACTCCAAATTTTCGAAATTTTGGGTTGACTTGGTCAAAAATTTTCAAAATTAGTTGTTTCTTACAAGTCAAGTCAAAATTTCAATTTTAAAAATCTTATCTTTTCAAAATCTTTTTCAAAAATCATTTCTTTTTCATTTTTTTTATTATTATTTTCGAAAATTTCAAAAATCTTTTTCAAATTATTTTCAAAATCTTTTTCTTATCTTTATATGTAATTTTCGAAATTACACTAACAATTAATGTGATTGGTTCAAAAATTTGAAGTTTGTTACTTTCTTGTTAAGAAAGGTTCAATCTTTAAGTTCTAGAATCTTATCTTATAGTTTCTTGTTAGTGAAGTAAATAATTTTAAATTTTTTTAAATTAAATCTTTTTATCTTTTATTTTATCTTTTTCAAAAATTTTATCTTTTTCAAAATTTGATTTCAAAATATCTTATCTAACTTACTATCTTCTTATCTTTTTTAAATTTGATTTCAAATCTTTTTCAATCAACTAACTAACTTCTTGTTTGTTTCTTATCTTTTTCAAAACCACCTAACTACTTTTTCCTCTCTGATTTTCGAAAATATCTCTCTCTTTTTCAAAATTCTTTTAATAATTAATTGTTTCATGTTTAAATTTTAATTATAATTTTTTCAAATTTTCGAAAATCACTAACTCTTTTTCAAATTATTTTCGAATTTTCTCTTCTCTTTCTTCTTCTATTTAATTATTTAATTACTAACACTTCTCTTCACCTCTCTTCATCCATAAAACCGAATCCATTCTTCATTCTACCCCCCTTCTTTTTCTACTAACATAAAGGATCTCTATACTGTGACATAGAGGATTCCTCTTTCTTTTCTGTTTCCTTCTCTTTCATATGAGCAGGAACAGGGATAAAGGCACTCTGTTGAAATTGATCCAGAACCTAAAAGGACTCTGAAGAGAAAATTAAGAGAAGCTAAATTGCAACAATCCAGAAGAGACCTTCTTGAAATTTTCGAACAAGAGAAAGAGATGGCAGACGGAAATAATAATAATAATGCAAGGAGAATGCTTGGTGACTTCACAAAGCCAACGTCCAAGTTTGATGGAAGAAGCATCTCCATTCCTGCCATTGGAGCCAATAACTTTGAGCTTAAGCCTCAACTAGTTGCTCTAATGCAACAAAACTGCAAGTTTTATGGACTTCCATCTGAAGATCCATATCAGTTTCTGACTGAGTTCTTGCAGATCTGTGAGACTGTAAAGACGAATGGAGTTGATCCTGAAGTCTACAGACTCATGCTTTTCCCTTTTGCTGTAAGAGACAGAGCTAGAGTATGGTTGGATTCACAACCCAAGGATAGCCTGGACTCATGGATAAGCTGGTCACTGCCTTCCTGGATAAATTCTTTCCTCCTCAAAAGCTGAGCAAGCTGAGAGTGGATGTTCAAACCTTCAAACAAAAGATGGTGAATCCCTCTATGAAGTTTGGGAAAGATACAAGCAGCTGACCAAAAGATGTCCATCTGACATGTTTTCAGAATGGACCATATTAGATATTTCTATTATGGTCTCTCTGAATTTTCGAAAATGTCATTGGACCATTCTGCAGGTGGATCTATTCACCTGAAGAAAACGCCTGAAGAGGCTCAAGAACTCATTGACATGGTTGCAAACAACCAGTTTATGTATACTTCTGAGAGGATTCCGTGAATAATGGGGTACCTCAGAAGAAAGGAGTTCTTGAAATTGATGCTCTGAATGCCATATTGGCTCAGAACAAAGTGTTGACTCAACAGGTCAACATGATCTCTCAAAATCTGAATGGATTGCAACATGCATCTAACAGTACTAGAGAGGTAGCTTCTGAAGAAGCTTATGATCCTGAGAACCCTGCCATGGCAGAGGTTAATTACATGGGTGAACCTTATGGAAACACCTATAACTCATCATGGAGAAATCATCCAAATTTCTCATGGAAGGATCAACAAAAACCTCAACAAGGTTTTAACAATGGTGGACGCAACAGGCTAAACAATAGTAAGCCATATCCATCCTCTTCTCAGCAACAGACAGAGAACTCTGAACAAAACAATTCTAATTTAGCCAATATAGTCTCTGATCTGTCAAAAGCCACCTTCAGTTTCATGAATGAAACAAGATCCTCCATTAGGAATCTGGAGGCACAAGTGGGCCAGCTGAGTAAGAAAGTTATTGAAACTCCTCCCAGTATTCTCCCAAGCAATACAGAAGAGAATCCAAAGGAGAGTGCAAGGCCATTGACATAGTCAATATGGCCGAATGCACAAGGGAGGAGGAGGACGAAAATCCTAGTGAGGAAGACCTCCTGGGACGTTCCTCAAGCAAGAAGGAGTTTCCTACTAAGGATCTTGAGGAATCTGAGGCTCATCTAGAGACCATAGAGATTCCATTAAATCTCCTTCTGCCATTCATGAGCTCTGAAGAATATTCATCCTCTGAAGAGAATGAAGATGTGACTGGAGAGCAAGTTGCTCAATATTTAGGAGCTATCATGAAACTGAATGCCAAGTTATTTGGTAATGAGACTTGGGAAAGTGAACCTCCCTTGCTCATTAGTGAACTAGATACTTGGATTCAGAGAACTCTACCTCAAAAGAAACAAGATCCTGGCAAATTCTTAATACCTTGTACCATAGGCACCATGAGCTTTGAAAAAGCTCTATGTGATCTTGGGTCAGGGATAAATCTTATACCACTCTCTGTAATGGAGAAGCTGGGAATCATTGAGGTACAACCTGCCTTGTTCTCATTACAACTGGCAGACAAGTCATTGAGACAAGCTTATGGATTAGTAGAGGACGTGCTAGTAAAGGTTGAAGGCCTCTACATCCCTACTGATTTCATAATCCTAGACACTAGGAAGGAAGATGATGAATGCATCATCCTAGGAAGACCTTTCCTAGCCACAGCAGGAGCTGTGATAGATGTCAACAGAGGTGAGTTAGTCCTTCAATTGAATGGGGACTACCTTGTGTTTCAAGCACATGGCCATCCCTCTGTGACAAAAGAGAGTAAGCATGAAGAGCTTCTCTCAGTTCAGAGTCAAGAAGAGCCCACACAGTCAAACTCTAAGTTTGGTGTTGTGAGGCCACAACCAAACTCTAAGTTTGGTGTTCAAACCCATTATCCAAACTCTAAGTTTGGTGTTGGGAATACCACACTTAAATTGACCTGATCACCTTGTGGTTCCATGAGAGCCACTGTCAAGCTATTGACATTAAAGAAGCGCTTGTTGGGAGGCAAACCAACTTTATTTATCTAATTTTATTTTATTTTGTTTCTTTGTTATTTTTGTGTTTAATTAGGTACATGATCATGAGGAGTCACGAAAAAATCAAAAAAATTAAAAACAGAGTCAAAAACAGAAGAAAAAAAATTTTCACCCTGGAGGTAGCACAGACTGGCGTTCAACGCCAGTAAGATGCATCTGTCTGGCGTTCAACGCCAGAACAGAGCACCATTCTGGCGTTGAACGCCCAAAACAAGCAACAACCTGGCGTTAAACGCCAGGATGGTGCACGAAGAGGACAATCTGGCGCTGAACGCCAGAAACAAGCATGAAACTGGCGTTCAACGCCAGAAACATGCATTACATGGGCGTTGAACGCCCAGAACATGCACCAATGGGCGTTTGAACGCCAGAATGATGCATGAAGGCATGTTACATGCCTATATGGTGAAGGAATGGTATTTGTTTTTACCTCAGGATCTGTGGACCCCACAGGATCCCCACCTCAGGATCTGTGGACCCCACAGGATCCCCACCTAACATATTCACACCTTACCTCCTAATCCTAGTTTTTGTGAATGTGATTACTCTTCCCCATGTCACACTTCTCAACATCTTCTTCATCAATCACCTCAATTCCTCTTCCCAAGTACCCCATTCACCATTCACATCAACCTCCTCTTCCCCATAAACCCCACCTACCCTCATAAAATTCAAATTCACTTTCCCACCCATTCCCACCCAAAATGGCCGAACCTATACCCTCCCCTCTCCCTATAAATACCCTCCCATTCTCCATCATTTTCACACAACACAAACACTCCTTCTCCCATATAGCCGAAACCACTCTCTCCCTCTCTACCATATTCTCTTCTTCTTATTCTACTCTTCTTTTCTTTCTTGCTCGAGGACGAGCAAATTCTAAGTTTGGTGTGGTAAAAGCATAAGCTTTTTTTTGTTTTTCCATTACCAATGGCACCTAAGGCCGGAGTTTCCTCAAGAAAAGGGAAAGGGAAAGCAAAAGCTTCCACCTCCGAGTCATGGGAAAGGGAGAGATTCATCTCCAAGAGCCATCAAGACCACTTCTATGATGTTGTGGCAAAGAAAAAGGTGATCCCTGAGGTCCCTTTCAAGCTCAAGAAGAATGAGTATCCGGAGATCCGACATGAGATTCAAAGAAGAGGTTGGGAAGTCCTAGCCAACCCCATGCAACAAGTTGGAGTCTTAATGGTTCAAGAGTTCTATGCCAATGCATGGATCACTAGGAACCATGACCAAGGTATGAACCCAAGCCCAAAGAATTATCTCACAATGGTTAGGGGGAAATACTTGGATTTTAGTCCGGAAAATGTGAGGTTGGCGTTTCACTTACCCATGATGCAAGGTGATGAACGCCCCTACACAAGGAGGGTCAACTTTAATCAAAGATTGGACCAAGTCCTTAGGGACATTTGTGTGGAAGGCGCCCAATGGAGAATAGACTCCAAGGGCAATCCAGTCCAACTAAGAAGACTGGACCTCAAGCCTGTAGCTAGAGGATGGTTGGAGTTCATCCAAAGATCCATCATCCCTACAAGCAACCGATCCGAAGTTACTGTGGATCGGGCCATCATGATCCATAGCATCATGATTGGAGAGGAAGTAGAGGTTCATGAAGTCATCTCCAATGAACTCTACAAAATAGCTGACAAGCCTTCATACATGGCACGGCTAGCCTTCCCCCACCTTATATGCCATCTATGTTTCTCAGCTGGAGTTATCATAGAAGGAGATGTCTCCATTGAAGAAGACAAGCCCATCACCAAGAAAAGGATGGAGCAAACAAGAGAAGTTCCTCACGGCCCTCAAGGAGAACATGAGGAAATTCATCATCCACAAATGCCTCAAGGAATGCACTTTCCTCCCAACACTTATTGGGAGCAACTTAACACCTCCTTAGAAGATTTGAGCCATAATGTTGAACAATTAAGGGTGGAACATCATGAGCACTCCATCATTCTCCAAGAAATAAGAGAAGATCAAAGAGCAATGAGGGAGGAGCAACAAAGGCAAGGAAGGGACATAGAAGAATTGAAGAACATCATTGGTCCTTCAAGAAGAAGACGCCACTAAAGGTGGATTCATTCCTTGTTCTTTATTTCTTTCTGTTTTCGGTTTTTAATTATGGTGTTTATCTATGTTTTGTGTCTTTATTTCATGATCATTAGTATGTAACCATGCCTTAAAGCTATGAATAAATTCCATTAATCCTTCACCTCTCTTAAAAGAAAAATGTCTTAATTCAAAAGAATAAGAAGTACATAATTTTCGAAATTATTATTGAATTTAGTTTAATTATATTGATGTGGTGACAATGCTTTTGTTTTCTGAATGAATGATTGAACAGTGCATATGTCTTTGGATCTTGTTGTTTATGAGTGTTAAACTTGTTGGTTCTTGAAAGAATGAGGAACAAAGAGAAATGTTATTGATAATCTGAAAAACATCATGAAATTGATTCTTGAAGCAAGAAAAAGCAGTGAAAAAAAAATGGCAAAAACTTTAAAAGCAAGGATCCAAGGCTTTGAGCATTAATGGATAGGAGGGCCCAAGGAAATTAAATCCAGGCCTAAGCGGCTAAATCAAGCTGTCCCTAACCATGTGCTTGTGTCATGAAGGTCCAAGTGAAAAGCTTGAGACTGAGTGGTTAAAGTCGTGGTCCAAAGCAAAAGAGTGTGCTTAAGAGCTCTGGACACCACTAACTGGGGACTTTAGCAAAGCTAAGTCACAATCTGAAAAGGTTCACCCAGTTATGTGTCTGTGGCATTTATGTATCCGGTGGTAATACTGGAAGACAAAGTGCTTAGGGCCACAGCCAAGACTCAAAAGTAGCTGTGTTCAAGAATCAACATGCCTAACTAGGAAAGTCAATAACACTATCCAAATTCTAAGTTCCTAGAGATGCCAATCACTCTGAACTTCAAAGGAAAAAGTGAGATGCCAAAACTATTCAGAAGCAAAAAGCTACAAGTCCCGCTCATGTAATTAAATTAATATTCATTGATATTTTGGACTTTATAGTATATTCTCTTCTTTTTATCCTATTTGATTTTTAGTTGCTTGGGGACAAGCAACAATTTAAGTTTGGTGTTGTGATGAGCGGATAATTTATACGCTTTTTGGCATTGTTTTCATATAGTTTTTAGTAAGTTTGAGCTACTTTTAGGGATGTTTTCATTAGTTTTTATGTTAAATTCACATTTCTGGACTTTACTATGAGTTTGTGTGTTTTTCTGTGATTTCAGGTAAATTCTGACTGAAATTGAGGGATTTGAGCAAAACTCTGAAAAAGGCTGACAAAAGGACTGCTGATGCTGTTGGATTCTGACCTCCCTGCACTCGAAATGGATTTTCTGGAGCTACAGAACTCTAAATGGCGCGCTCTCAACGGCGTTGGAAAGTAGACATCCAGGGCTTTCCAGCAATATATAATAGTCCATACTTTATTCGAAGAATGACGACGTAACTTGGCGTTGAACGCCAAGTACATGCTGCTGTCTGGAGTTAAACGCCAGAAAAACGTCATGATCCGGAGTTGAACGCCCAAAACACGTCATAACTCGAAGTTTAACTCCAAGAGAAGCCTCAGCTCGTGGATTGATCAAGCTCAGCCCAAGCACACACCAAGTGGGCCCCGGAAGTGGATTTATGCATCAATTACTTACTCATGTAAACCCTAGGAGCTAGTTTATTATAAATAGGATGAATTACTAATGTATTAGGAATCTTTGGTCTCAGTTTTGTTTTATTCTTCATCCTAAGAGACTATTGATCACGTTTTAGGGGGCTGGCCATTCGGCCATGCCTGAACCTCTTTCACTTATGTATTTTCAACGGTGGAGTTTCTGCACACCATAGATTAAGGGTGTGGAGCTCTGCTGTACCTCAAGTATTAATGAAGTTCTATTTTCTCTTATTCGGTCTCTATCTTATTTTTATTCCAAGATATTCATTCGTACCCAAGAACATGATGAATGTGATGAGTTAGATAACCCTCATTATTATTCTCACTTATGAACGCGCGTGATTGACAACCACTTTCGTTCTACATGCAACAGAGCTTGAATGCGTATCTCTTAGATTCCCCAACAGAATCTTCGTGGTATAAGCTAGATAGATGGCGGCATTTATGAGGATCCGGAAAGTCCAACCTTGTCTGTGGTGTTCCGAGTAGGATCCTGGGAATCCGGAAAGTCTCACCTTGTCTGTGGTATTCCGAGTAGGATTCCGGTAATGAATGACTGTGACCTGCTTCAAACTTGCAACCTGCTGGGCGTTAGTGACAGACGCAAAAGGATCAAGGGATTCTATTCCAGTAGGAGCGGGAACCAACCGGTGATTAGCCGTACTGTGACAGAGTGCGTGAGCATTAGTTTTCACTGCGAGGATGGGATGTAGCCATCAACCATGGGTGATGCCTCCAGACTGATTAGCTGTGCGACTGACAACCGCATAGGATATTTTCCCGAGAGGATGAAAGTAGCCACAGCTGATGGTGAACCCCTATACACAGCTTGCCATGGAAAGGAGTAAGAAGGATTGAGTAGAAGCAGTAGGAGAGCAGACGTCCTTGAGTCATACAGCATCTTCATATACTTAACTGATACCTCTACTAATGAATCTGCATAAGTATTTCTATCCCTTTTATTATCTATTTTCTATTTTTTTTCCGATAATTACAATTACCCTTTAATCTCCCTAACTGAGATTTACAAGGTGACCATAGCTTGCTTTATACCAACAATCTCTGTGGATTCGACCCTTACTCACGTAAGGTTATTACTTGGACGACCCAGTACACTTGCTGGTTAGTTGAACGGAGTTGTGAAAATAAACAGTGCCCTAAGAGTAAACATCATCAAAGTATAAAGAACATGTGATCACAATTTCGTCCACCAAAAAGCCTAGAGTTATTTCATATTTCTTTAGGTAAGTCTGTGTCTTGTATCTTGTACCTGTGAGGTATCCCTTTCTTAGTTGGGTTAGCACTAAGAGTGAAGAGTTGAGTATTAGCATAGCCAAAGTCAAGTTAGGTTAGAACTTGAGTGTGAAAGGATTGTGTCAATCCTTAGAATTGGTGTATGTAATACTTTAAATATTGTGAAAATTCCACCACTATTGTGGTGGAGCCTGGACGTAGGTTGCATAGCACAAGGCAACCGAACCAGGATACATGACGGTGTTAGCTTTTCTCTTCTCTACTCTATCCTGTTTTCTTATATTCATGAGACAAAATAAAATTGTCTCATAAATTTTTCGCTACTAAGTCCAAACAGATTCAGACAACAAGTTTGTTTTAAAGGGATAAGTTTATTAAAGTAAAAGAAGGTCATAGATTCAACTCCCTCTTCTCTAAGCCTTCTACAACCTTCAATTGGTATCAGGAGCTAAGGTCTCAAGAATCAAGCTTAACCGCTTGGAGCAAAGATCCAATGGCGAACAACTTGCGCACAACCACAGTTGCCTACACCGTCACTGAATACCAGTCAAACAACAGGCCTCCTTTCTTCAACAGAAAGAAATATGCCTATTGGAAAGAGAGGATGAGGATCTTCATCCAATCCATTAACTACAACATATGGAAGATTGTTGTGAGCGGTCCCAATATCCCAACAAAAATAAGTGCTGATAGAGTAGTGACTCTAAAAGAAGAAGTTGAATGGAATGAAGATGATAAGAAGAAAATGGAGTTGAATGCTAAATCCATCAAGCTTTTTCATTGTGCTATCAGCTTTGAAGAGTACCGAAAGGTGTCTAGATGCAAGACAGCCAAAGAAATCTGGGAAAAACTCCAAGTTACTGGTGCACAAAATCATAATCACACTTTTGTAATTCCGCACAACTAACCAGCAAGTGCACTCGGTCGTCCAAGTAATACCTTACGTGAGTAAGGGTCGATCCTACGGAGATTGTCGGCTTGAAGCAAGCTATGGTTACCTTGTAACTCTTAGTCAGGATATCAATAATTCTCAGATTTAATTGTAAAAAGTAAAAGAACATGAAATAAATACTTGTTTTGCAGTAATGGAGAACAGGTTGAGGTTTTGGAGATGCTCTATCTTCTGAATCTCTGCTTTCCTACTGTCTTCTTCTTCATGCACGCAAGGCTCCTTCCATGGCAAGCTGCATGTTGGATTTCACCATTGTCAATGGCTACCTCCCATCCTTTCAGTGAAAATGTTCAACGCGCTCTGTCACAGCATGACTATTCATCTGTCGGTTCTCGATCATGTCGGAATAGAATCCAGTGATTATTTTGCGTCTGTCACTAACGCCCCACAATCGCGAGTTTGAAGCTCATCACAGTCATTCAATCCCTGAATCCTACTCAGAATACCACAGACAAGGTTTAGACCTTCCGGATTCTCAAGAATGGCCGCCAATGGATTCTAGCTTATACCACAAAGATTCTAATTAAGGAATCCAAGAGATATCTACTCAATCTAAGGTAGAACGGAGGTGGTTGTTAGGCACACGTTCATAGGTAAGAATGATAATGAGTGTCACGACTCATTACATTCATCAGGTTGAAGAACAAGTGGTATCTTAGAATAGAAGCAAGCGTGATTGAATGAAAAATAGTAGTAATTACATTAATTCATCAAGACACAGCAGAGCTCCTCACCCCCAGCCATGGGGTTTAGAGACTCATGCCGTAGAAGATACAGTATGAAATGTGTATTCTGTCATGAGGTCCAGATACAATAGCAAAAAGCCCTATTTATAGTGAACTAGTGACCTAGGGTTTACAAGAATGAGTAAATGACGTAAAAATCCACTTTCGGGGTCCACTTGGTGTGTGCTTGGGCTGAGCATTGAAGCTTTCATGTGTAGAGACTTTTCCTAGAGTTAAACGCTGGCTTTTGTGCCAGTTTGGGCGTTTAACTCCAACTTTTGTGCCAGTTCCGGCGTTAAACGCCGGGAATTCTGAAGCTGATTTAGAACGCCGGTTTGGGCTACCAATTCTTGGGCAACGTATAGACTATTATATATTGTTGGAAAGCTCTGGATGTCTACTTTCCAACGCAGTTGAGAGCGCGCCAATTGGGTTTCTGTAACTCCAAAAAATCTACTTCGAGTGTAGGGAGGTCAGAATCCAACAGCATCTGCAGCCCTTTTCAGCCTCTGAATCAGATTTTTGCTCAGGTCCCTCAATTTCAGCCAGAAAATACCTGGAATCATAGAAAAACACACAAACTCATAGTAAAGTCCAGAAAATTGGATTTTAAATAAAAACTAATAAAAATATAATAAAAACTAACTAAAATGTACTAAAAACATACTAAAAACAGTGCCAAAAAGCGTATAAATTATCCGCTCATCACAACACCAAACTTAAATTGTTGCTTGTCCCCAAGCAACTGAAAATCAAATAGGATAAAAAGAAGAGAACATACTATAGACTCCAAATATCAATGAAACTTAGCTCCAATTAGATGAGCGGGACTAGTAGCTTTTTGCCTCTGAACAGTTTTGGCATCTCACTTTATCCTTTGAAGTTTAGAATGATTGGCATCTATAAGAACTCAGGATTCAGATAGTGTTACTGATTCTCCTAGTTAAGTATGTTGATTCTTGAACACAGCTATTTTATGAGTCTTGGCCGTGGCCCAAAGCACTCTGTTTTCCAGTATTTTCACCGGATACATACATGCCACAGACACATAACTGGGTGAACCTTTTCAGATTGTGACTCAGCTTTGCTAGAGTCCCCAATTAGTGGTGTCCAGGGTTCTTAAGCACACTCTTTTTGCTTTGGATCACGACTTTAACTGCTCAGTCTCAAGTTTTCACTTGACACCTTCACGCCACAAGCACATGGTTAGGGACAGCTTGGTTTAGCCGCTTAGGCCAGGATATTATTCTTGTATGCCCTCCTATCCACTAATGCTCAAAGCATTGGATCCTTTTTATTTTTACCCTTGCCTTTTGGTTTAAAGGGCTATTGGCTTTTTCTGCTTGCTTTTTCTTTATATATATATATATATATATATATATATATATATATATATTATTTTTTTATTATTTTTTTTTGTATTCACTGCTTTTTCTTGCTTCAAGAATCAATTTGATGATTTTTCAGATCCTCAATAACATTTTTCCTTTTCCATCATTCTTTCAAGAGCCAACAATTTTAACATTCTTAAAACAACAAATTCAAAAGACATATGCACTGTTCAAGCATTCATTCAGAAAACAGAAAGTATTGTCACCACTTCAAACTGCTTCAACTAGTTTCAAAGATGAATTCGAAATCCTGTACTTCTTGTTCTTTTGTGATTAAAGCATTTTTCATTTAAGAGAGGTGATGGATTCATAGGACATTTATAGCTTTAAGGCATGAACTTTAAATTTTATTAATCATGGATAAGAACAAGACTCAAAGATAATTATAAGAGAAGACTAATAATAATAGAACACAGAAAATTAAAAATAGAAATTTAAATGACTCTAAAATTGATTTCTAATGATAGAGGTTATCACAGAGTTAGGACTCAACAACCTTGATTTTGAGAAGTGGATGCTCCCTCAATTTGTGGGGTGTTTGACCCTTCAAGGAAGAGCTTCTGGCGCTTCAGCTCATGTAGCTCACGCCTCTGCTTCTCTTGTTCCTTCAGCAGTTTACAGAGCATGTAGTTTTGATTCTGCTGTTCTTCCTTAATTTGTTCCATAGCTTCTTGTAGCTTAGCAACAGATGCTTCTAGGCGGGCCCAGTAGTCAAATTCAGGAAGTTCAGGGAGGAATTCCTGCGCCCTCCTTTTGATAGAGTTATCTTGCATTTGTCCTTCCATTGACTTCTTGGTGATTGGATGTTCAATTGGGATGAATTCATCTACTCCCATCCTCACCCCGGCATCTTTACATAACAAAGAGATTAAGCTTGGGTAAGCCAGTTTGGCTTCAGTGGAGTTCTTGTTTGCAATTGTGTAAATCTCACAAGCAATCAGATGATGAATCTCCACTTCTTTTCCCAGCATAATGCAATGAATCATCACTGCTCTCTTGATAGTGACCTCAGAACGGTTACTAGTGGGCAAAATAGAATGCCCAATGAAGTCTAGCCAACCTCTTGCAACTGGTTTGAGATCTCCCCTCTTGAGTTGGTTTGGGACACCTTTTGAATTGGTCATCCACTTAGTTCCAGGGAGGCATATGTCCTCTAGAACTTGATCCAACCCCTTATCTACTCTCACCATTCTCCTATTAAAGGATTCAGGATCATCTTGTAGTTGAGGCAATTTGAATACCTCTCTTATTTTGTCCAGATGGAATAAATAATTCTCCCTCTGACCATGGTTCTGTAGGTATGAAAAGCAGTTCCAATCATTCTCTGCTTATCTGTCAGCCACAGATTTGAGTAGAATTCCTGAACCATGTTTCTTCCAACCTTTGTCTCAGGATTGGTTAGAATTTCCCATCCTCTATTTCGAATTTGCTCTTGGATCTCCGGATATTTGTCTTCTTTCAGATCGAATTTAACTTCCGAGATCACTGACCTTAGACCCATTATTTTGTAGTAATGGTCTGCATGTTCTTTGGTTAAGAACCTCTCTTGACTCCAGTCATTCTTTAGAGTATTCTCTTTCTTGCCTCTTGAATTAGTTTGTTTTCCCTTGGGAGCCATGGTCTTGATGGACTTTAGCTTAGTGATCACGGAAAAGCACACCAAACTTAGAGGTTTGCTTGCCCTCAAGCAAAAGAAAAGAAAGGGGAGAGAGAGGAGGTGAAGCAAATTCGAATGGTGAAGAGAGGGGGATGGCCGAATGTGTATTTATAAGGGAGGGGGAGGGATTTCGAAAGTTTTGAAAGAGATTTTAGAAGATATGGAAAGAATTTGAGAAAATACTTGAGTTTTTGAAAAAGATTTGGAAGGGATTTGAAAGAGATTTGAGAAATAATTAAAAAAATTGTTGGATTTTCGAAATTTGATGGTGAATAATGAAAATTTGTAACATGTTTATGTAGAAAATTATTGGTCAAAACATGAAAGTGTGAAGAAATTTGAAGTGGAAAGCAAAATCTCCTTCCCCTGCCTTTCTGGCGTTAAACGCCCAGAATGGTATCCATTCTGGCGTTTAACGCCCAATTGGTGGCCATTATGGGCGTTCAACGCCCAGCCAGGCACCCTGGCTGGCGTTAAACGCCAGAAACCCCTTTATCACTGGGCGTTTTGCTGAACGCCCAGGATGCTGCAATTCTGGCGTTAAACGCCCAGAATGGTGCCCATTCTGGCGTTTAACGCCCAAAATGGTGCCTTTACTGGCGTTAAACGCCCAGAATGGTATGCATTCTGGCGTTTAACGCCCAGAGTGCCCTTTACTGGCATTTTCTTGCCAGCAAGCTCCTTTTCTCTGCTTTTTTCACTGAATCCTTCTGTAACTCTGTGAATTCCTTAAATTTTGATGATCAACCTTGAAGAATATATAACAAACTTTTATTAAGTAAAACAAATAACCTGTTAATGACTGGGTTGCCTCTCAGCAAGCGCTTCTTTATTGTCTTTAGCTGGACCTGTACTGAGACTCATTCAAGCCTCAGTTTTGAGCATCCCTGCTCAAAATTGCTTTCAAGATAATGTTTGATCCTCTGTCCATTAACAATGAACTTTTTGTCAGAATCAATATCCTGAAGCTCAACATATCCATATGGTGACACTCCTGTAATCATATACGGGCCCCTCCATCGGGATTTCAGTTTTCCTGGGAATAGTCTGAGCCTAGAGTTGAAGAGCAGGACTTTTTGTCCTGGCTCAAAGACTCTGGATGACAACTTCTTGTCATGCCACTTTTTTGCCTTTTCCTTATAAATTTTTGCATTTTCAAAGGCACTGAGTCTGAATTCCTCTAGCTCATTTAGCTGGAGCAATCTTTTTTCACCAGCTAATTTAGCATCTAGGTTTAGGAATCTGGTTGCCCAGTAGGCTTTATGTTCCAGTTCCACAGGCAGATGACAGGCCTTGCCATACACAAGTTGGTATGGAGAGGTTCCTATAGAAGTCTTAAATGCTGTTCTGTACGCCCACAGAGCATCATCCAAGCTCTTTGCCCAATCCTTTCTACGGGCAATCACAGTCCATTCCAAGATTCTTTTTAGCTCTCTATTAGAGACTTCAGCTTGCCCATTTGTCTGTGGATACGGAGTTGCCACCTTATGGCTAATTCCATATCGGACCATAGCAGAGTGCAGCTGTTTATTGCAGAAATGAGTGCCCCCATCACTGATTAGTACTCTGGGAACACCAAACCTGCTGAAGATGTGTTTCTGGAGGAATTTTAGCACGGTCTTAGTATCATTATTGGGTGTAGCAATTGCTTCTACCCATTTAGATACATAGTCTACTGCCACCAGAATATAAGTGTTTGAGTATGATGGTGGGAAGGGACCCATGAAGTCAATACCCCATACATCAAACAATTCAATCTCTAAGATCCCTTGTTGAGGCATGGCGTAACCATGAGGCAAGTTACCAGCTCTTTGGCAACTGTCACAGTTACACACAAACTCTCGGGCATCCCTATAGAGAGTAGGCTAGTAGAAGCCACATTGGAGGACCTTAGTGGCTGTTCGCTCACTTCCGAAATGTCCCCCATACTGTGATCCATGACAATGCCAAAGGATCCTTTGTGCTTCCTCTCTAGGTACACATCTGCGGATCATTCCATCTGCACATCTCTTAAAGAGATATGGCTCATCCCATAGGTAGTACTTGGCATCTGAAATTAATTTTTTTCTTTGCACCCTGCTATACTCCTGGGGTATGAACCTCACAGCTTTATAGTTTGCAATGTTTGCAAACCATGGTGCTTCCTGGATGGCAAGGAGTTGCTCATCTGGAAAGATCTCAGAGATCTCAGTAGAGGGGAGGGACGCCCCAGCTACTGGTTCTATCCGGGACAAGTGATCAGCTACCTGGTTCTCTGTCCCTTTTCTGTCTCTTCTTTCTATATCAAATTCTTGCAGAAGCAACACCCATCTTATGAGCCTGGGTTTTGAATCCTGCTTTGTGAGTAAGTACTTAAGAGCAGCATGGTCAGTGTACACAATCACTTTTGACCCTACTAAATAGGATCTAAACTTGTCAATGGCATAAACCACTGCAAGTAACTCTTTTTCTGTGGTTGTGTAATTTTTCTATGCGTCATTTAGAACACGACTAGCATAATAAATGATGTGCAGAAGCTTGTTGTGCCTCTGTCCCAGCACTGAACCAATAGCATGGTCACTGGCATCACACATTAGTTCGAATGGTAATGTCCAATCTGGTGCAGAGATGACTGGCTGGTGCTGTGACCAGCTTGGCTTTCAGGGTCTCAAATGCCTGCAGACACTCTGTGTCAAACACAAATAGTGTGTCAGCAGCTAGCAGGTTGCTTAGAGATTTTGCAATTTTTGAAAAATCCTTTATTAACCTTCTGTAGAATCCTGCATGCCCCAGAAAATTTCTGATTGCCTTAACATTGGCAGGTGGTGGTAATTTTTCAATTACTTCTACCTTTGCTTGATCCACCTCTATTCCCTTGCTTGAAATTTTGTGCCCAAGGACAATTCCTTCAGTCACCATAAAGTGACATTTCTCCCAGTTTAAGACCAGGTTAGTCTCTTGGCATCTCTTCAGGACAAGTGCTAGATGATCAAGACAGGAGATGAATGAGTCTTTAAATACTGAGAAGTCATCCATGAAGACTTCCAGGAATTTCTCTACCATATCGGAGAAGATGGATAACATGCACCTCTGAAAAGTTGCAGGTGCATTGCATAGACCAAAAGGCATTCTTCTGTAAGCAAATACGCCAGAAGGACAGGTGAATGCTATTTTCTCTTGATCTTGAGGATCCACTGCAATTTGATTGTAGCCTGAATAGCCATCCAAAAAGCAGTAATAATCATGACCCGCTAGTATTTCTAGCATCTGGTCTATAAATGGTAAAGAAAAATGATCCTTTCTGGTGGCTGTATTGAGCCTTCTGTAGTCAATACACATACGCCACCCTGTAACTGTTCTTGTAGGAACCGGTTCATTCTTTTCATTATGAACCACTGTCATGCCTCCCTTCTTGGGGACAACTTGAACAGGGCTCACCCAAGGGCTATCAGAAATAGGATAAATAATCCCAGCCTCTAGTAACTTAGTGACCTCTTTCTGCACCACTTCCTTCATGGCTGGGTTTAGCCGCCTTTGTGGTTGAACCACTGGTTTGGCATTATCCTCCAATAGGATCTTGTGCATGCATCTTGCTGGGCTAATGCCCTTAAGATCACTTATGGACCATCCAAGAGCTGTCTTGTGTGTCCTTAGCACTTGAATTAGTGCTTCCTCTTCATGTGAATTTAAAGCAGAGCTTATGATCACTGGAAAAGTGTCACCCTCTCCCAGAAATGCATACTTCAGGGATGGTGGTAGTGGTTTGAGTTCAGGTTTGGGAGGCTTATCCTTTTCCTGAGGAATTTTCAGAGGTTCTTTTATTTCCTCTGGTTCCTCCGGATCAGGCTGAACATCTTTGAAGATGTCCTCTAGCTCTGATTCGAGACTCTCAGTCATATTGATCTCATCCACCAAAGAGTCAATAATATCAGCGCTCATGCAGTCATTTGATGTGTCTGGATGCTGCATAGCTGATGCCAGGGCATCTTGGCCAGTTTCACTGACCTTTTCTTTACTGTTTTTAGGGTAGTTTCATGCATTTCCTTAGGAAATAAGCTAGTTTTGGGTAGATATTCACTTACACCTTGATTCAAGCATACATTGTGCACTTTACATGATTTCATGAGGATTTTGCATGAATTTAGTGACAAATTGTATATTGCATTTCCCATAACTTGGACTAGAACTTTGATGCACTCTATTGCTTGATTTCAGGACCAAAGGAAGCAAGGAAGAACCACTTAGCAGTCACGTTAATCTAATTAACGTGGCCACTAACGTGGAATGGGAGGTAACTTGCAAAGTTAATGAGAAAAGTGATTGCCAATAACGCTCTTGAAGCCATCATTGCCCACGTTAAGAGTCACATTAACTAAGTTAACGTGAACTCTAACGTGAAGAAGGGACTTTGAGCCAACGTTAGTGACACTTAACATTATCACTAACGCTGGCCAATGATCATAAGTGGCCACGTTAGAGTCCACGTTAACTTAGTTAACGTGGCCTCTAACGTTAAAAGGGGGAAGGAAGCCAACGTTAGTGACATTCAACATTGTCACTAACGTTGGCCTAAGATGCAATGTACCACGTTAACTTCCACGTTAACTTGGTTAACGTGGGAGCTAACGTAAGAAGCAAGAGTGGTCGACAATGTTAGTGACACCCAACATTGTCACTAACGTTGGAAGCAACCACAAAACCCCAAGGAGCCAGGTTAACTTCCACGTTAACTTAGTTAACGTGGAAGCTAACGTTGATGAGTGAATGATGAGCCAACGTTAGTGACACTCAACATTGTCACTAACGTTGGGGATGGCTAACAATGGCCACGTTAGAAGCCACGTTAACCTAGTTAACGTGGACTCTAACGTGAGACATAGGGGCACATTGGAATGTTACTGACAATGTTGAATGTCACTAACGTTCTCGAAGGTTGGAAAGGCCACGTTAGAAGCCACGTTAACCTAGTTAACGTGGACTCTAATGTGAGACATAGGGGCACATTGGAACGTTAGTGACAATGTTGAATGTCACTAACGTTCTCGAAGGTTGGCAAGGCCACGTTAGAAGCCACGTTAACCTAGTTAACGTGGGCTCTAACGTGAAGCAAAAGGGGTACATTGGAACGTTAGTGACAATGTTGAGTGTCACTAACGTTCTCGAACTCAAACTTTCACTAAATGTTAACACCCCTAACGTCCTGAGCTAAAGTCTTTGCCCACTTCGCACTTTCTCTCTGCAAGTGAAACCAAGCCCAAATGAAGAAGAGAACTGCTTCAAACTCAAGATTCAAAGGCCCAAGACTTGAAGAACCAACTAGAAGCTGAGACGAGTAGTATATATAGGAGTAGCTTTGAATTATTTAGGAGTTCTGGAAGCTGGAAAGTAGGAAGCACTACTCTATGTATTTTTACTTTCTCTGCTCTTCTAGTTCCATGATGTATTCTTCATCTTTGTTTTCATTTTCTAGAGCTATGAACAACTAAACCTATTTCATTGGGTTAGGGAGCTCTGTTGTAATTTGATGGATCAATACTAGTTTTCTTTATTCTTCTTCTATCTTTTCTCTTGATTTTACTTGAAAGCTTTCGATCTTCATCCCATTGGGTAGTTATCTTGGAAAAGAAACTATTCAAACTTGGATCTCTTTTGAACCTTGAAAGAGGAATGAAGAGATCAAGCTAGAAATGCTTTCTCATGCTGGACCAAATTGGGTTTGGATGGATATGTGACTATAATCCTCTCATTACTTGATTTGGGAAATGCATGTGGTATAATCAGTGACCACACTTCATCTCTTCTCATGAGCAATTGACCAAGGAATTGGCTATTGATCAAGATTTGAGAGATTGAGTTGCAAGAAATTGTAATTCAATTAATTAAGATTGCCAAGGAGATTACTGAGTGCATTGATTGAGGAAGAGATGAAAATGAACTTGATCCGGAGAATTGCAACATCTCCTATGCCCAATGAACTCCCCAATTCTGATCTCACCCATTCTCTTTAATTTCTGCATTTATTTTGATGAGCAAACACCCCATTCCCATTTACAATTCTGCAATTTAATTTCAGTCATTTACTTCCAGCTTTTTAATTCTAGCATTTACTTTTTTTGTCATTTACATTACCGCCATTTTATTTTCTGCAACTCTCAACCCAAATTCTGAATTAGCTCAACTAGAACATTCTTCTAATTAAAGTTGCTTGATCAATCAATCCTTGTGGGATTCGACCTCACTCTATTGTGAGTTTTTACTTGACGACAAATTTGGTACACTTGCCGAAGGAAATTTGTTGAGAGACAATTTCCACTTGCATCAAGTTTATGGCGCCGTTGTCGGAGATTGATTGTGCATCAACAATGATTAGATTGGAAGATCACTAGATTGAGCATTTTTGTTTTGTTGAATTAACTTTCTGTTTGAGTAATTTACTTTCTATCTTAGTTAACTTCTTCCCTTCCCCCTCTACTTTTTTGTTTCTTTGTTATTTACAATTCAGTTTGCTAACCCACTAACTGTTTGATATATTGCATCACTCACAACTAACACTAATTCTGACAGCAATACTATCTGCACATATTTTTCCTTGCTTGTACTTGTTGGTTGTATGCCAGGGAGAAGAAGAGGGGCTTCAACTTCCTTCGATTCTGAACCAGAGAGGACCCTCCTTAGATTAAGGAGGAAAGCAAGAGGAAAACGTGCAATCGGTGCTGAAGAGGAGGAGGAACACTTTGAACTAAACATGGAAGGCAACATAGAAAACCAACATGAAGAAGAGGCTAATAACCATGGGGGAGGAGGTAGAGTAAATCATGTTGGGGAGGATAGAAGAGTGTTAAGCTCTTACATCAATCCCAACCCAGGCAACTGTGGGAGCAGCATTCAGAAGTCCACCATACATGCCAATAATTACGAGCTAAAACCTCAGCTCATCACTCTTGTGCAGAATAATTGCTCATTTGGAGGAAGTGCTCAAGAAGATCCGAATCAACATTTGACCACCTTCTTGAGGATTTGTGACACAGTGAAGTCCAATGGAGTCCACCAGGATGTCTATAGGCTGCTCTTGTTCCCTTTTTCACTCAGGGACAAGGCATTCAAATGGCTTGAATCCTTCCCAAAAGAAAGCCTGACAAATTGGGAGGAGGTAGTGAATAAGTTTTTGGCAAGGTTTTACCCCCCTCAAAGGATCAATAGACTGAGAACTGAAGTGCAGACGTTCAGACAGCAAGATGGGGAGACACTTTATGAAGCTTGGGAAAGGTTCAAAGACCTAACAAGGAGGTGTCCACCAAATATGTTTAATGAATGGGTGCAGTTGCACATCTTCTATGAAGGCTTGTCATATGAATCAAAGAAGGCAGTAGATCATTCCTCTGGAGGATCCTTGAACAAGAAGAAGACCATTGAAGAAGCCATAGATGTCATTGAAACTGTAGCTGAAAATGACTACTTCTATGCTTCCGAAAGAGGGAACATTAAGAGAGTGATGGAGCTAAACAATGTAGATGCTCTGCTGGCTCAGAACAAGCTCATTACCAAGCAGCTAGCTGACCTCACCAAGAAGATGGAGAGGAACCAAGTGGCAGTAATCACCACCTCATCAACAACCCAAGAAGGAGTTGAAGAAGAGGACCTTGAGCAAGCCAACTACATTGGGAATTCACCTAGACAGAACCATGATCCATACTCCAAGACATACAACTCTGGATGGAGGAACCACCCAAACTTTGGGTGGGGGAATCAGCAAGATCAAAGCCAAGACCAGAGACGTTACAACTCCAACAACAATGCAGCTCATCAACAATTCACACAGAGGACATATCAACACCCCCACAACAACACTTCTCCACACCCATATCAAAACCAAAACAACACCTCTCATCCTTCCACCTCTAATCCCAATCTACCATCAATTGATGACAGGCTCTCTAAGCTTGAAGCCTTACTTGAAGGAATATGCCAAGAGATTCAAGAAGACAAAGTGTTCAAAGAGGAGGTGCGAGCCAACATTAAGAACCAAGGAGAGACCATCAAGAAGCTGGAATTCCAAGTTGGATGCTTAGCTGAGAAGATTCCCAAACCTACTGATGGCTTCCCAAGTGACACGGAGAAAAACCCAAGAGGAGAAGCAAAGAAAGTAAGATGGGAAGATTGCAAAATGGTCACTACAAGTGATCAAGAGGATGAAGACAAGCAAAGAAAACTCTCCTAACAGCCTGAAGACAACTCAACAGAGGAGGAGGATAGAGATCACCAAGAACCAGAAATCTCACAACAAGAGTTGCTGAAGCTCTATGCACCATTTCCCCAACTGCTCAATGGTGCTGTGGGGAAGAGAATATACTCAAGGTTCCTAGACTTGTTTGCATCTCTGCATGTGAACATACCATTCATCAAGGCCATACAACAAATGCCTGCATTCATCAAGTATATGAAGGAACTTCTTCCCAGGAAAGGCTCACTCAAAGGAGGCCAAACTATAGTGTTAAACAAGGAATGTAGTGCCCTTATCCAACCTGAGTTGCCTGCAAAAAGAAAAGACCCAGGGAGTTTTCACATCCCCTGTGCCATAGGAGAAACATTGTTAGATAAAGCACTCTGTGACTTGGGGGCAAGCATCAACTTGTTGCCATTATCCTTGGTAAAGAGGCTGCAGATCAATGAGATAATGCCCACAGATGTGGTCATCAGACTGGCTGACAAGACTCAAAAGCAAGCAATAGGAGTAGTGGAAAATGTGTTACTAAAGGTTGGGAAATACTTTCTCCCAACAGACTTTGTCATCCTGGACATGGAAGAGAGTCACACTCACCCAATTATATTGGGAAGACCATTCCTAGCTACAGCCAGAGCACTCATCGATGTGGAAAAAGGGGAGCTAATATTGAGGATCCATGATGAACGGCTCAACTTTAATGTCTTCAAACTCTCACAAGAAGCAGACCAAGAGCACAAGGAACCAAGCAAAGATCATGATGAGATGCTAAAAGAGGAAGCAAGCACTGAAGCACACCCCACCTATTTGGAAACCCCTTTGGTTGATAAACAAGGGAAACAACAACTACTACAGCTCAAGGAAAAGTTGGAGGAACCTAAACCTCTAGAGGGATGTGAAGACAACATCAAAACCCCCTTAGAGAAAAAAATCATCATGAGCAAGGCAATATCAAAAGACACAAGGAAGAAGGTACCAAGAAAGTGGAGGAACAAAAAGATCCCTACGAAAGACTTCTCTCCAGGGGATAGAGTAATCTCAGCTTACTTCCCAGATATTCCCCCTAATCTCCCTACTGTACCATCTCAGTTACCTAAAGTCTTCACAATCAACAGAGTTCTTTCCCTGGAACATGTAGAGATCATTGATACAACCAATGGATACAAGTCCACAGCAAGAGGGAAGGACTTCAAGCATTACCAACCACCCTAATGAGGGAGAAACGTCAAGCTAGTGACGCTAAAAAAAGCGCTTCATGGGAGGCAACCCATGTTTTATATGCTTTTAAAAGATAGTGAATAAGTCAATATTTATGAATTCCAACCCAAACTTGACAAACATTTGGTGAAAATCTTATTGTGCAGTATATAGTGAAGAACAAGTTTGGTGTTCAAAGCAAACCAAGATGCATGCTAGACTTGGGAGCTTTGAACATAACTTTTCATCACAGTGCTCCAAACTAAGTTTGGTGTCACCTGATGCATATAAGAACCCACAAATAGTTAGTTAGTTAGTTGGAATTCATGAATAAACAATTTAATCTTTTCTCATTTTTTTATTCTAGCCGTAAAGTTTCAATTGTCTTTGGTTTGATCTTATTCTCACCTTTCTTATTTTGTCTTTATAGGGAAAAGAAAATGAGCATTGATGGGAATTGACTGGACAATTAAATGGGGGAGGTTCGGACACTTCATGAAGAGAACTACACACTTGTTTTAAAAAGGGAATACATTGGAAAATGTTGCCATGCAACATTGGAAAAATGGGACACCTAAAAGACCGAGCAATCTCCATCATAAAGTGATGATCCTTGTCTTTTATCCATGCATAACCCCAACCGTCCATCAAGTAACCACTCCATCAATCCACACCCTCCATTCTCTCACAATTTTCCATATATAAATAATCCTTGTTCAGTGCCCACCTTCATTGTCACAACCCACTCTTCACAACTCTTCATCTCGGCACAAGACACTCCCTCTCACAGTACAAACATTTCCCCCTCACTCTCTTCATTGCAATAAAACCCTAAACAACCAAAAGTCTCCAAAACCTTACCACCTTCATATATCAACTCTCGTTCATGGCCTTTTCAAGTTCTAAAAGAAGGAAGGGAAAGGAACCCATGGAGCAACACCCGTATGATGAAAAGAGATTTAGAAGCCTGTATCATGCATTGCAATACGGGTGGATGGTTGACAAGGAAATCATTTATGAGCTGGGATTTCAAGTGAAGAAAACTGAGTGTCCAGAAATCACAGAGAAAGTAGAAAAGAGAAGATGGGAGCTCCTCACTGATCCGGTCATTAAGGTGAATGCAAACCTCATAAGAGAATTTTATGCGAATGCAGTCCGATATGATAAGAAAGATGAGTCATATACAAGCTTTGTTAGAGGAAAGTTGGTGGATTTTGGTCCCATGAGTGTCATGAGGGCACTGAAGCTACGTTCCATACAGTTTGAAGAAGAGAGTTATCACTCAAGATTGGACAACCCCAATTATGATCAGATTTTGCGGGACATTTGTGTACCCAGAGCTGACTGGGAAAGGGGTGCGGGAAAGAAACCAAAGTTCATCAAAAGAACAGATTTCACTCCTGAAGCCAAAGGGTGGTTTGAGCTAGTGAGGAGGTCTATCTTCCCAACCGCAAACAACTCGGAGGTGAATCTTAAGAGAGCAACAATGGTGCATTGTATACTGAAGGGAGGAGAAATCAAGGTTCATGAACTCATAGCTGAAGGCATTAGAAAGATGGCAGAGAAAAGCGAGTTAAGAGGAACGTTAGGTTACCCCAGCACTATTTACCGAATATGCAAGAAAGCTGGGGTGGTTTTTGAAGATGAGGAACCCGTGTGGATAAAGGAAGGCATTCCAATAACGGTCCGAAGGATGAATGCTGCCACATCCCCCTGCCTCAACGGAAGCAAAGAAAGAGGCCAGCCCCTCAAGTAGTGGAAGGACAAGTCTTGGAGGGGCAAGCACCAGCCACCTTGGATATGCATCAATTGCAGGGCTTATCTCAACAATATTTGGAAAGCCAAGGAGCACAGAAAGAGCTTCAACTACAGATGATGGGGCAACAAGAGGAAGCACTCTCAAGGTGGATGACTCAGCAAGGTGAGTGGCAAAAGCAAATGATGGAACAACAACTAAGTCAAGGGCAACAATGGGGAGAAACATTCAACAGGATGGAACAAAGGCAAAATGAGCAACAAGAGTCCATCCAGAGGCTAATCAACATCCAAGCACATCAAGGGGCACACATACATGAGATGCATCGAAGACAAATAGAAAACACAGAACTACTGGGCGAGCAAAGGGCATTTGCCGAAGGAGTTTACATGAGCGAGACAGGATATCACATAAACACTCAAGCCAGGCTCGGATACCTAGTAGGACAGCTGCCTATATTGCACCCAGGAATAGCAAGGTATGAAGAAGTGAAGGATGAATTAGCACGAGAAGAGAGACAAAGGATGGAAGAGAGTCATGAATCAGTGAGGAAGGCACTTGAGGATTGGAAGCAAGCAAGATTGGTGCGGATGCGAGGAAATGCAAGAGGACACAAGGAGGACAAGCAAGGAAAAGAGCATGGACGGCCACAAGAGTAAAAGGTGGTGGAGTTCCTTCTTTACTCCAGCTTTTTCTATGCTTTAAATAAGGATGATCTTGTATGAAATAGAACATGCTTCCATGTTAGTTTGAACCTTTTCAATTCTGCATTTTAAGTTTTATTGTTTAGGTCTATGATTTCTGGTTTAAGTGTTACTGCATCATATCTTTACTTATTGTATGCTTGTCTTTAAAATCAAATAAAAAGAGAATGTTTATGTTTCAAAAGACCAGAGTGGAGTTCGTAATATGGAGTAATTTTCTGAATCTTTGGTGTGATCATAAGTTAGCTAAGTTGGTTCAACCATAAGGTGGGAAGACAACTATCTGTCCTGAGTACTTTGCTTTGAATATACCCATGAGACTAAGTAAATAACAAGATCCTAATAAGAAAAAGGGAAAAAGAAAAATGAAAGTGGAAGAATCAAAGAAAAAGAGTAAGCAATAAGGCTAGGCACCAATGGTTTTAATCTTGAGGCATGTGTCTGTGGTGTTCCTGTGTGAGGGATTTACTTGGATGAATAAGCTCTTAGGGGTGCCTTATCACTTGGTAACTTGGGTTAACTAACTCGGGATTATCAGCTGAAAGTCCACTATCAAGAGTAACCCTCACTACAGAGCATTTAGTAACCCAAAGAGGTGCTGGACACCAAGGTCTCAAGAAGGAAAATAAATGAACCAGATGCCTGTAGTGTGTATGTATGGGGGAGAGACTTGAGGGAGTAAGTCCTTAGGGGTGTCTCAACACCTAGCACCTTGAACCAACTGGTTCGGGAGTGTTGGCTGAAAGCTTATCTTAAAGAGTTGCCCCCTTACAGAGCACTTAGCTTGAAGAACACAAATAAGCCCTGAAATGACAATAAAAGGATCAATAAAAGTCTCATAGGATGTAAGCAAAGCCAGTGTTTTAGGACATGATAAAGGTCTGAAAGCCAGTAATGGAATGAACCTAAGTTGCTATGCATGAAACCATCATAAAATCAGTGACATGACTTCCACAAGAATGACTCATTTCTCTTGGCATTCCATTCATCATTCTCTTGTTCCAGTACTTGCTTAGGGACAAGCAAGCTTTAAGTTTGGTGTTGTGATGCCAGGGCATCTTGGCCAGTTTCACTGACCTTTTCTTTACTATTTTTAGGGTAGTTTCATGCATTTCCTTAGGAAATAAGCTAGTTTTGGGTAGATATTCACTTACACCTTGATTCAAGCATACATTGTGCATTTTACATGATTTCATGAGGATTTTGCATGAATTTAGTGACAAATTGTATGTTGCATTACCCACGACTTGGACTAGAACTTTGATGCACTCTATTGCTTGATTTCAGGACCAAAGGAAGCAAGGAAGAACCACTTAGCAGTCACGTTAATCTAATTAACGTGGCCACTAACGTGGAATGGGAGGTAACTTGCAAAGTTAATGAGAAAAGTGATTGCCAATAACGCTCTCGAAGCCATCATTGCCCACGTTAAGAGTCACGTTAACTAAGTTAACGTGAACTCTAACGTGAAGAAGGGACTTTGAGCCAACGTTAGTGACACTTAACATTATCACTAACACTGGCCAATGATCATAAGTGGCCACGTTAGAGTCCACGTTAACTTAGTTAACGTGGCCTCTAACGTTAAAAGGGGGAAGGAAGCCAACGTTAGTGACATTCAACATTGTCACTAACGTTGGCCTAAGATGCAATGTACCACGTTAACTTCCACGTTAACTTGGTTAACGTGGGAGCTAACGTAAGAAGCAAGAGTGGTCGACAACGTTAGTGACACCCAACATTGTCACTAACGTTGGAAGCAACCACAAAAACCCAAGGAGCCACGTTAACTTCCACGTTAACTTAGTTAACGTGGAAGCTAACGTTGATGAGTGAATGATGAGCCAACGTTAGTGACACTCAACATTGTCACTAACGTTGGGGATGGCTAAGAATGGCCACGTTAGAAGCCACGTTAACCTAGTTAACGTGGACTCTAACGTGAGACATAGGGGCACATTGGAACGTTAGTGACCAAGGCCACGTTAGAAGCCACGTTAACCTAGTTAACGTGGACTCTAACGTGAGACATAGGGGAACATTGGAACGTTAGTGACAATGTTGAATGTCACTAACGTTCTCGAAGGTTGGCAAGGCCACGTTAGAAGCCACGTTAACCTAGTTAACGTGGGCTCTAACGTGAAGCAAAAGGGGTACATTGGAACGTTAGTGACAATGTTGAGTGTCACTAACGTTCTCGAACTCAAACTTTCACTAAATGTTAACACCCCTAACGTCCTGAGCTAAAGTCTCTGCCCACTTCGCACTTTCTCTCTGCAAGTGAAACCAAGCCCAAATGAAGAAGAGAACTGCTTCAAACTCAAGGTCCAAAGGCCCAAGACTTGAAGAACCAACTAGAAGCTGAGACGAGTAGTATATATAGGAGTAGCTTTGAATTATTTAGGAGTTCTGGAAGCTGGAAAGTAGGAAGCACTACTCTCTGTATTTTTACTTTCTCTGCTCTTCTAGTTCCATGATGTATTCTCCATCTTTGTTTTCATTTTCTAGAGCTATGAACAACTAAACCCAGTTCATTGGGTTAGGGAGCTCTGTTGTAATTTGATGGATCAATACTAGTTTTCTTTATTCTTCTTCTATCTTTTCTCTTGATTTTACTTGAAAGCTTTCGATCTTCATCCCATTGGGTAGTTATCTTGGAAAAGAAACTATTCAAACTTGGATCTCTTCTGAACCTTGAAAGAGGAATGAAGAGATCAAGCTAGAAATGCTTTCTCATGCTGGACCAAATTGGGTTTGGATGGATATGTGACTATAATCCTCTCAATACTTGATTTGGGAAATGCATGTGGTATAATCAGTGACCACACTTCATCTCTTCTCATGAGCAATTGACCAAGGAATTGGCTATTGATCAAGATTTGAGAGAATTAATTGCAAGAAATTGTAATTCAATCAATTAAGATTGCCAAGGAGATCAATGAGTGCATTGATTGAGGAAGAGATGAAAATGAACTTGATCCGGAGAATTGCAACATCTCCTGTGCCCAATGAACTCCCCAATTCTGATCTCACCTATTCTCTTTAATTTCTGCATTTATTTTGATGAGCAAACACCCCATTCCCATTTACAATTCTGCAATTTAATTTCAGTCATTTACTTCCAGCTCTTTAATTCTAGCATTTACTTTTTTTGTCATTTACATTACTGCCATTTTATTTTCTGCAACTCTCAACCCAAATTCTGAATTAGCTCAACTAGAACATTCTTCTAATTAAAGTTGCTTGATCAATCAATCCCTGTGGGATTCGACCTCACTCTATTGTGAGTTTTTACTTGACGACAAATTCGGTACACTTGCCGAAGGAAATTTGTTGAGAGATGGTGGACGAAATTGTTATTCATGTGTTATTCCATTTTGCAAAATTCATTGCTTTTCATTCCCTGGTAATGGCGCCAAAAACATGATGCCAATACCATAGTTCACAACTTCGTTCAACTTAACCAGCAAGTGTACTGGGTCATCCAAGTAATACCTTACGTGAGTAAGGGTCGATCCCATAGAGATTGTTGGTATGAAGCAAGCTATGGTCACCTTGTAAATCTCAGTTAGGCAGATTAAATGGTTATGGGTTTCGAAAATTAATAATAAATAGAAAATAAAAAGGGATAGAAATACTTATGTAAATCAATAGTGGGAATTTCAGATAGGTGTATGGAAATGCTGTGCTCCTCTTGAAACTCTACTTCACTACTCACTCTTTCTTCAATCCTTCTTATTCCTTTCCATGGCAAGCTGTATGTAGGGCATCACCGTTGTCAATGGCTACATCCCATCCTCTCAGTGAAAACATTCCTATGCTCTGTCACAGCACGGCTAATCATCTGTCGGTTCTCAATCAGGTTGGAATAGAATCCCTTGATTCTTTTGCGTTTGTCATCACGCCCAGCCTTCAAGAGTTTGAAGCTCATCACAGTCATTCAATCCCAGAATCCTACTCGGAATACCACAGACAAGGTTTAGACTTTCCGGATCCTCATGAATGACGCCATCTATCTAGCTTATACCACAAAGATTCTGTTGGGGAATCTAAGAGATATGCGCCCAGCCTAAGGTAGAACGGAAGTGGTTGTCAATCACGTGCGTTCATAAGTGAGAATGATGATGAGTGTCACGGATCATCACATTCATCAAAGTTAAGTGTAACGTATATCTTGGAATAAGAATAAAAGAGAATTGAATAAAAAGTAATAGTAATTGTATTGAAACTTGAGGTACAGCAGAGCTCCACACCCTTAATCTATGGTGTGCAGAAACTCCACCGTTGAAAATACATAAGTGAAAGGTTCAGGCATGGCCTAATGGCCAGCCCCCTAAAACGTGATCAATAGCCTCTTAAGATGAAGAATAAAACAAAACTGAGACCAAAGATATCTAGTACAATAGTAAGAAGTTCTATATATACTAGACTAGCTACTAGGGTTTACATGAGTAAGTAATTGATGCATAAATCCACTTCCGGGGCCCACTTGGTGTATGTTTGGGCTGAGCTTGATCTATCCACGAGTTGAGGCTTTTATTGGAGTTGAACGCCAAGTTGTAACGTGTTTTGGGCGTTCAACTCCGGGTCGTGACGTGTTTCTGGCGTTTTACTCCAGACAGCAGCATGTACTTGGCGTTGAGCGCCACTTTACGTCATCAATTCCCGAATAAAGTATGGACTATTATATATTGCTGGAAAGCTCTAGATGTCTACTTTCCAACACCGTTAAGAGGGCGCCATTTGGAGTTCTGTAGCTCCAGAAAATCCATTTCGAATGCAGGGAGGTCAGATTCCAACAGCATCAGCAGTCCTTTTGTCAGCCTTTTTTCAGAGTTTTGCTCAAGTCCCTCAATTTCAGCCAGAAATTACCTGAAATCACAGAAAAACACACAAACTCATAGTAAAGTCCAGAAATGTGAATATAACATAAAAACTAATGAAAACATCCCTAAAAGTAGCTTGAACTTACTAAAAACTACCTAAAAACAATGCCAAAAAGCGTATAAATTATCCGCTCATCACAACACCAAACTTAAATTGTTGCTTGTCCCCAAGCAACTGAATATCAATTAGGATAAAAAGAAGAGAATATACTATAAATTCCAAAATATCAATGAATATTAATTCTAATTAGATGAGCGGGACTTGTAGCTTTTTGCTTCTGAACAGTTTTGGCATCTCACTTTTTCCTTTGAAGTTCAGAATGATTGGCTTCTCTAGGAACTTAGAATTTCGGATAGTGTTATTGACTTTCCTAGTTAAGCATGTTGATTCTTGAACACAGCTACTTATGAGTCTTGGCCGTGGCCCTAAGCACTTTGTTTTCCAGTATTACCACCGGATACATAAATGCCACAGACACATAACTGGGTGAACCTTTTCAGATTGTGACTCAGCTTTGCTAGAGTCCCCAGTTAGTGGTGTCCAGAGCTCTTAAGCACACTCTTTTTTGCTTTGGATCACGACTTTAACCACTCAGTCTCAAGCTTTTCACTTGGACCTTCATGACACAAGCACATGGTTAGGGACAGCTTGATTTAGCCGCTTAGGCCTGGATTTTATTTTCTTGGGCCCTCCTATCCATTGATGCTCAAAGCCTTGGATCCTTTCTACCCTTGCCTTTTGGTTTTAAGGGCTATTGGCTTTTTCTACTTGCTTTTTCTTTTTCTTTCTATTTTTTTTTCGCCATTTTTTTTTCAAATTTTTTTTCGCAAGCTTTCTTTTTCACTGCTTTTTCTTACTTCAAGAATCAATTTCATGATTTTTCAGATCCTCAATAACATTTCTCTTTGTTCATCATTCTTTCAAGAGCCAACAATTTTAACATTCATAAACAACAAGATAAAAAATATGCACTGTTTAAGCATTTATTCAGAAAACAAAAAGTATTGTCACCACATCAATATAATTAAACTAAATTCAAGGATAAATTCGAAATTCATGTACTTCTTGTTCTTTTGAATTAAAACATTTTTCATTTAAGAGAGGTGAAGGATTAATGGAATTTATTCATAGCTTTAAGACATGGTTACTACATACTAATGGTCATGAAGTAGAGACACAAAACATAGATAAGCATACAACATAAAAACCGTAAAGCAGAAAGAAATAAGAACAAGGAATGAATCCACCTTAGTGGCGTCTTCTTCTTGAAGGACCAATGATGTTCTTAAGCTCTTCTATGTCCCTTCCTTGCCTTTGTTGCTCCTCCCTCATTGCTCTTTGGTCTTCTCTTATTTCTTGGAGAATGATGGAGTGCTCATGATGTTCCACCCTTAATTGTTCAACATTGTGGCTCAAATCTCCTAAGGAGGTGTTGAGTTGTTAACAATAGTTGTTGGGAGGAAAGTGCGTCCCTTGAGGCATCTCAGGGATTTCTTGATGATGAGCTTCCTCATGCATCTCTTGAGAATCGTGGAGGGTCTCTCTTGCTTGCTCCATCCTCTTCTTGGTGATGGGCTTATCCTCTTCAATGAGAATGTCTCCTTCTATGATAACTCCAGCTGAGTAACATAGATGGCAAATAAGGTGAGGAAAAGCTATCTTTGCCATGGGTGAGGGCTTGTCGGCTATTTTGTAGATTTCATTGGAGATGACCTCATGAACTTCTACTTCCTCTCCAATCATGATGCCATAAATCATGATGGCCCGATCCACAGTAACTTCAGATCGGTTGCTAGTAGGAATGATGGAGCGTTGAATGAACTCCAACCATCCTCTAGCCACAGGCTTGAGGTCCAGTCTTCTTAGTTGGACTGGCTTGCCTTTGGAGTCTCTCTTCCATTGAGCTCCTTCCACACATATGTCCATAAGGACTTGGTCCAACCTTTGATTAAAGTTGACCCTTCTAGTGTAGGGGCGTTCATCTCCTTGCATCATGGGAAAGTGGAATGCCAACCTCACATTTTCCGGACTAAAATCTAAGTATTTTCCCCGAACCATTGTGAGATAATTCTTTGGACTCGGGTTCATACTTTGATCATGGTTCCTAGTGATTCATGCATTGGCATAGAACTCTTGAACCATTAAGATTCCGACTTGTTGCATGGGGTTGGTTAGGACTTCCCAACCTCTTCTTCGGATTTCATGTCGGATTTCCGGATACTCATTTTTTTTGAGCTTGAAAGGGACCTCAGGGATCACCTTCTTCTTTGCCACAACATCATAGAAGTGGTCTTGATGGCTCTTGGAGATGAATCTTTCCATCTCCCATAACTCGGAGGTGGAAGCTTTTGTCTTCCCTGTTCCTTTTCTAGAGGATACTCCGGCCTTAGGTGCCATTGATGGTAATGGAAAAACAAAAAAAAAGCTTATGCTTTTACCACACCAAACTTAAAATATTGCTCGCCCTCGAGCAATAGAAGAAAGAAGAGAAGAAGAAGAAGAAGAGAATATGGTAGAGAGGGAGAGATGTAGGTTCGGCCAAGTGGGAGAAGAGGGGGTTGTGTTGTGTGAAAATAAAGTAGAATGGAAGGGTATTTATAGGGAGAGGGGGGAGTGTATGTTCGGCCATTTAGGGTGGGAATGGGTGGGGAAATGGTTTTGAATTTTTGAAGGTAGGTGGGGTTTATGGGAAAGAGGAATTGAGGTGATTGGTGAAGAGTGTTGGGAAATGTGACATGGGGAATACAAATCACAAAAATAGGATTAGGAGGTAAGGTGGGAATATAGTAGGTGGGGATCCTGTGGGGTCCACAGATCCTGAGGTGATCCTGTGGGGTCCACAGATCCTGAGGTGTCAAGGAATTCCATCCCTGCACCAAATAGGCATGCAAAATGCCTTTGCACACCATTCTGGCGTTTAAACGCCGTGTGGTGCACATTCTGAGCGTTCAACGCCCATGTAAAGCTTGTTTCTGGCGTTGAACGCCAGTTTCATACTTGTTACTGGCGTTCAGCGCCAGCTTTTCTTCTATAGGCACATTCCTGGCGTTCAGCGCCAGAATGTTGCTTGTTTCTGGCGTTCAGCGCCAGAATGATGCTCTGTTCTGGCGTTGAACGCCGGCCAGATGCATCTTACTGGCGTTGAACGCCAGCCTGTGCTTCCTCCAGGGTGTGATTTTTTTCTTCTGCTGTTTTTGATTCTGTTCTTAATTTTTATATTTTTTTCGTGACTCCACATGATCATGTACCTAATAAAACACAAAATAACAATAAAATAAAATAAAATAAAAATTAGATAAATAAAATTGGGTTGCCTCCCAACAAGCGCTTCTTTAATGTCAATAGCTTGACAGTGGCTCTCATGGAGCCGCAAGGTGATCAGGTCAATGTTGTATAGTCCCAACACCAAACTTAGAGTTTGGATATGGGGTTTTCTTCTTGACTCTGAACTGAGAGAAGCTCTTCATGCTTACTCTCTTTTGTCACAGAGGGATGGCCATGTGCCTTAAACACAAGGTAGTCCCCATTCAATTGAAGGACTAGTTCACCTCTGTTGACATCTATCACAGCTCCTGCTGTGGCTAGGAAAGGTCTTCCAAGGATGATGCAATCATCCTTTTCCTTCCTAGTGTCTAAGATTATGAAATCAGCAGGGATGTAAAGGCCTTCAACCTTTACTAGCACGTCCTCTACTAATCCATAAGCTTGTCTCAATGACTTATCTGCCAATTATAATGAGAACAAGGCAGGTTGTACCTCAATGATCCCCAGCTTCTCCATTACAGAGAGTGGCATAAGATTTATCCCTGACCCCAGATCACACAGAGCTTTTGCAAAGGTCATGGTGCCTATGGTACAAGGTATTAAGAACTTGCCAGGATCTTGTCTCTTTTGAGGTAAAATTTGCTGAATCCAGGTATCTAGTTCATTAATGAGTAAGGGAGGTTCACTTTCCCAAGTCTCATTACCAAACAACTTGGCATTCAGCTTCATGATAGCTCCTAAGTATTGAGCAACTTGCTCTCCAGTTACATCTTCATCCTCTTCAGAGGAAGAATAGTCTTCAGAGCTCATGAATGGCAGAAGGAGATTTAATGGAATCTCTATGGTCTCTATATGAGCCTCAGCTTCCTGTGGATCCTTAATAGGAAACTCCTTCTTGCTTGAGGGGCGTCCCAGGAGGTCTTCCTCACTAGGATTTTCGTCCTCCTCCTCCCTTGTGCATTCGGCCACATTGATCACATCAATGGCCTTGCACTCTCCTTTTGGATTCTCTTCTGTATTGCTTGGGAGAATACTGGGAGGAGTTTCAATGATTTTCTTACTCAGCTGGCCCACTTGTGCCTCCAGATTTCTGATGGAGGATCTTGTTTCACTCATAAAACTGAAAGTGGCCTTTGACAAATCAGAGACTATATTGGCTAAATTAGAAGTGTTTTGTTCAGAATTCTCTGTCTGTTACTGAGAAGATGATGGATATGGCTTGCTATTGCCCAGCCTATTGCGTCCACCATTGTTAAAGCCTTGTTGAGGCTTTTGTTAATCCTTCCATGAGAAATTTGGATGATTTCTCCATGATGAGTTATAGGTGTTTCCATAAGGTTCACCCATGTAATTAACCTCTGCCATGGCAGGGTTCTCAGGATCATAAGCTTCTTCAGAAGCTGCCTCTCTAGTACTGTTGGATGCATGTTGCCATCCATTCAGATTTTGAGAGATCATGTTGACCTGTTGAGTCAACACTTTGTTCTGAGCCAATATGGCATTCAGAGCATCAATTTCAAGAACTCTTTTCTTCTGAGGTATCCCATTATTCACAGAATTCCTCTCAGAAGTGTACATGAATTGGTTGTTTGCAACCATATCAATGAGTTCTTGAGCCTCTTCAGGCGTTTTCTTTAGGTGAATAGATCCACCTGCAGAATTGTCCAATGACATTTTCGAAAATTCAGATAGACCATAATAGAATATATCTAATATGGTCCATTCTGAAAACATTTCAGATGGACATCTTTTGGTCAGCTGCTTGTATCTTTCCCAAGCTTCATAGAGGGATTCACCATCTTTTTGTTTGAAGGTTTAAACATCCACTCTCAGCTTGCTCAGCTTTTGAGGAGGAAAGAATTTATCCAAGAAGGCTGTGACCAGCTTATCCCAGGAGTCCAGGCTATCCTTAGGTTGTGAATCTAACCATATTCTAGCTCTGTCTCTTACAGCAAAAGGGAAAAGCATGAGTTGTAAACTTCAGGATCAACTCCATTCGTCTTTACAGTCTCACAGATCTGCAAGAACTCAGTTAAAAACTGATAAGGATCTTCAGATGGAAGTCCATAAAACTTGCAGTTTTATTGCATTAAGGCAACTAGCTGAGGTTTCAGCTCAAAGTTGTTGGCTCCAATGGCAGGAATGGAGATGCTTCTTCCATCAAACTTGGATGTTGGCTTTGTGAAGTCACCAAGCATTCTCCTTGCATTATTATTATTTTCGGCTGCCATCTCCTTCTCTTGTTCCAATATTTCTGAAAGGTTACCTTTAGAATAATGTAATTTAGCTTCTCTTAATTTTCTTTTCAGAGTCCTTTCAGGTTCTGGATCAATTTCAACAAGAGTGCCTTTTTCCCTGTTCCTGCTCATATGAAAGAGAAGAAAACAAGAAAAGAAAGAGGAATCCTCTATGTCACAGTATAGAGATTCCTTTATGTTAGTAGAAGAAGAAAGGGGAGAAGAATGTAGAAGAGAGGATTCGGATATTTAGATGGAGAGAGGTGAAGAGAAGTGTTAGTAATTAAATAATTAAATAGAATAAGAAAAGAGAGGGAGAATTTCGAAAATAATTTTAAAAAGGGGTTAGTAATTTTCGAAAATTAGAGATAAAATGTAATTAAAATTAAAACATAAAACAATTAGTTAATTAAAAAGAATTTTTGAAAAAGGGGTGAGATATTTTCGAAAATTGAAGAGGGAAAAGTAGTTAGGTTGTTTTGAAAAAGATAAGAAACAAACAAAAAGTCAAATAGTTAGTTGAAAAAGATATTAAAATCAAATTTTGAAAAGATAAGAAGATAAGAAGATATATAAGATATTTTGAAATCAAATTTTTGAAAAAGATAAAATTTTGAGAAGGATAAGATAAAAAGATAAGATAAAAATTTTAATAAAAAGATATTTTGAAAAAGATTTAATTTTTAAAATGACTTAACTAACAAGAAACTACAAGATAAGATTCTAGAATTTAAAGATTGAACCTTTCTTAACAAGAAGGTAACAAACTTCAAATTTTTGAATCAATCACATTAATTGTTAGCTAATTTTCGAAAATATGATATAAAGATAAGAAGAAGATTTTGAAAATATTTTGAAAAAGATTTTTGAAATTTTCGAAAAATAGAAAAAAAAAATGAAAAAGATATGATTTTTGAAAAAGATTTTGAAAAGATAAAATTTTTAAAATTGAAATTTTGACTTGACTTGTAAGAAACAACTAATTTTAAAAATTTTTGACCAAGTCAACCCAAAATTTCGAAAATTTGGAGGGAAATAAGGAAAAGATATTTTTTTATTTTTGAATTTTTAATTATGAGAGAGAAAAACAACAAAAATACTCAATGCATGAAATTTTTAGATCAAAACAATGAATGCATGCAAGAATGCTATGAATGTCAAGATGAACACCAAGAACACTTTGAAGATCATGATGAACATCAAGAACATAATTTTGAAAATTTTTTTTGATGCAAATAAAACATGCAAGACACCAAACTTAGAATTCTTTAATGCATGGACTCTAACAAACAAAAAATGCATATGAAAAACAACAAACAACACAAAATAAGAAAACATCAAGATCAAACAAGAGGACTTATCAAGAACAACTTGAAGATCATGAAGAACACTATGAATGCATGGGATTTTCGAAAAATGCAAGAAAAATTTTTAAAGCATGCAATTGACACCAATCTTAAAAATTGACTCAAGACTCGAACAAGAAACACAAAATATTTTTTATTTTTATGATTTTCTAATTTTTTTGTATTTTTATTAATTTTTTTTCAAAAATATAGTTTGGAAAAACGAAAATTAAAAGAAAAATTTTGAAAAAGTTTTTGAAAAGAAAATTACCTAATCTGAGCAACAAGATGAACCGTCAGTTGTCCATACTCGAACAATCCTCGGCAACGGCGCCAAACACTTGATGCCAATACCATAGTTCACAACTTCGTTCAACTTAACCAGCAAGTGTACTGGGTCATCCAAGTAATACCTTACGTGAGTAAGGGTCGATCCCACAGAGATTGTTGGTATGAAGCAAGCTATGGTCACCTTGTAAATCTCAGTTAAGCAAATTAAATGGTTATGGGTTTCGAAAATTAATAATAAATAGAAAATAAAAAGGGATAGAAATACTTATGTAAATCAATAATGGAAATTTCAGATAGGTGTATGGAGATGCTGTGCTCCTCTTGAAACTCTACTTCACTACTCACTCTTTCTTCAATTCTTCTTATTCCTTTCCATGGCAAGCTGTATGTAGGGCATCACCGTTGTCAATGGCTACATCCCATCCTCTCAGTGAAAACGTTCCTATGCTCTATCACAGCACGGCTAATCATCTGTCGGTTCTCAATCAGGTTGGAATAGAATCCCTTGATTCTTTTGCGTTTGTCATCACGCCCAGCCTTCAGGAGTTTGAAGCTCGTCATAGTCATTCAATCCCAGAATCCTACTCGGAATACCACAGACAAGGTTTAGACTTTCCGGATCCTCATGAATGACGCCATCTATCTAGCTTATACCACGAAGATTCTGTTGGGGAATCTAAGAGATATGCGCCCGGCCTAAGGTAGAACGGAAGTGGTTGTCAATCACGTGCGTTCATAAGTGAGAATGATGATGAGTGTCACGGATCATCACATTCATCAAAGTTAAGTGTAACGTATATCTTGGAATAAGAATAAAAGAGAATTGAATAAAAAGTAATAGTAATTATATTGAAACTTGAGGTACAGCAGAGCTCCACACCCTTAATCTATGGTGTGCAGAAACTCCACCGTTGAAAATACATAAGTGAAAGGTTCAGGCATGGCCTAATGGCCAGCCCCCTAAAACGTGATCAATAGCCTCTTAAGATGAAGAATAAAACAAAACTGAGACCAAAGATATCTAGTACAATAGTAAGAGGTTCTATATATACTAGACTAGCTACTAGGGTTTACATGAGTAAGTAATTGATGCATAAATCCACTTCCGGGGCCCACTTGGTGTATGTTTGGACTGAGCTTGATCTATCCACGAGCTGAGGCTTTTATTGGAGTTGAACGCCAAGTTGTAACGTGTTTTGGGCGTTCAACTCCGGGTCGTGACGTGTTTCTGGCGTTTTACTCTAGACAGCAGCATGTACTTGGCGTTGAGCGCCACTTTACGTCGTCAATTCCCGAATAAAGTATGGACTATTATATATTGATGGAAAGCTCTGGATGTCTACTTTCCAACGCCGTTGAGAGAACTCCATTTGGAGTTCTGTAGCTCCAGAAAATCCATTTCGAGTGCAGGGAGGTCAGATTCCAACAGCATCAGCAGTCCTTTTGTCAGCCTTTTTTCAGAGTTTTGCTCAAGTCCCTCAATTTCAGCCAGAAATTACCTGAAATAAAAAAAATACACAAACTCATAGTAAAGTCCAGAAATGTGAATTTAACATAAAAACTAATGAAAACATCCCTAAAAGTAGCTTGAACTTACTAAAAACTACCTAAAAACAATGCCAAAAAGCGTATAAATTATCCGCTCATCAAGAGACAATTTCCACTTGCATCAATAGCTTTGACAGCATTCAGCTTGAACTCATCCTCATTGACTCTCAGGGTCACTTCCCCTTTTTGTACATCAATAAGAGTTCGTCCAGTTGCTAGGAAAGGTCTTCCTAGGATGAGAGTTGCACTCTTGTGCTCCTCCATTTCCAGCACTACAAAGTTAGTGGGAAAGGCAAATGGCCTAACCTTGTGATGAGCGGATAATTTATACGCTTTTTGGCATTGTTTTTAGTATGTTTTTAGTATGATCTAGTTAGTTTTTAGTATATTTTTATTAGTTTTTAGTTAAAATTCACTTTTCTGGACTTTACTATGAGTTTGTGTGTTTTTCTGTGATTTCAGGTATTTTCTGGTTGAAATTGAGGGACCTGAGCAAAAATCTGATTCAGAGACTGAAAAGGACTGCAGATGCTGTTGGATTCTGACCTCCCTGCACTCGAAGTGGATTTTCTGGAGCTACAGAAGCCCAATTGGCGCGCTCTCAACGGCGTTGAAAAGTAGACATCCTGGGCTTTCCAGCAATATATGATAGTCCATACTTTGCCCAAGATTTGATGGCCCAAACCGGCGTTCAAAGTCACCTTCAGAATTCCCAGCGTTAAACGCCGGAACTGGCACCAAAATGGGAGTTAAATGCCCAAATTGGCATAAAAGCTGGCGTTTAACTCCAAGAAGAGTCTCTACACGAAAATCCTTCATTGCTCAGCCCAAGCACACACCAAGTGGGCCCGGAAGTGGATTTTTATGTCATTTACTTATCTCTGTACACCCTAAACTACTAGTTTTCTATATATAGGACCTATTACTATTGTATTTACATCTTTTGATCACTTTAGATCTCTAGATCATCTTTGGACATCTAGTTCTTAGATCAGATCTTGGTTCTTCTGGTTCCCTCTCTGGGGCCGAAACCAATGATCACTCTTGTTCTTATGTATTTTCAACGGTGGAGTTTCTACACACCATAGATTAAGGTGTGGAGCTCTGCTGTACCTCGAGTATTAATGCAATTACTATTGTTCTTCTATTCAATTCTGCTTGTTCTTGTTCCAAGATATCACTTGTTCTTCAACTTGATGAATGTGATGATCCGTGACACTCATCATCATTCTCACTCATGAACAAAGTGACTGACAACCACTCTTGTTCTACAAGCATACGAGGCTCTAGTGTTTATCTCTTGGATTTTTTAACCGGAATCTTCGTGGTATAGGCGAGAACTGATGGCGGCATTCAAGAGAATCCGGAAGGTCTAACCTTGTCTGTGGTATTCTGAGTAGGATTCAATGATTGAATGACTATGACGTGCTTCAAACTCCTAGCAGGCGGGGCGTTAGTGACAGACGCAAAAGAATCGCTGGATTCTATTTCGGCCTGACCGAGAACCGACAGCTGATTAGCCATATGCTGTGACAGAGCATAGGAACATTTTCACTGAGAGGATGGGAGGAAGCCACTGACAACGGTGAAACCCTTGCATAAGCTTGCCATGGAAAGGAGTAAGAAGGATTGGATGAAGACTGTAGGAAAGCAGAGAGACGGAAGGAAAGGCATCTTCATACGCTTATCTGAAGCTCTCACCAATGATATACATAAGTATCTCTATCTTTATCTTTATGCTTTATTCATCATCTATACCCATTTGAGTCTACTTGACTGAGATTTACAAGGTGACCATAGCTTGCTTCATACCAACAATCTCCGTGGGATCGACCCTTACTCACGTAAGGTATTACTTGGACGACCCAGTGCACTTGCTGGTTAGTTGTGCGAAGTTGTGTTTATGCCATGGTATTGAACACCAAGTTTTTGGATTCATTACCGGGGATTATTTGAGTTGTGAAAAGTATTGATCACAATTTCGTGCACTAAGTTTTTGGCGCCGTTGCCGGGGATTGTTCTTGAGTATGGACAACTGACGGTTCATCTTGTTGCTTAGATTAGGTATTTTTCTTCAGAGTTCTTAAGAATGAATTCTAGTGTTTCATGGTGATCTGTTGAAATCTGGCTGGCTGTGAAGCCATGTCTAATCTTATTGGACCGAGGTTTCAACTAATCATCACAATAGCTTGTTGATCTCTATCAATCTTGCTACTGGAGCGATGATCTGCTAAGGCTTGGCTGGCCATTGGCCATGTCTAGTGTTTTGGACCGAAGCTTTCTTTGAAAGCTTGGCTGGCTGTGAAAGCCATGTCTAATTCCTGACCGGAGTCTTAGACTAGCATTGCAATGATTCCTGGAAATTCAAATTGAGAATTCTGAAACCTTATTTTCTGTTTTCACATAATTTTCGAAAAAAAAGCACAAAAAATTTTTAAAATCATAAAAACCAAAATACTTTATGTTTCTTGCTTGAGTCTAGTGTCTAATCTTAAGTTTGGTGTCTTGCATGCCTTGTTTATTTGATCTTGGTTTTATTTTCAAGTCAATAGTACAGGGGACTGAAGATTCAGAACATGCAGAGGAATTACACAGAAAAAGCTGGGCGTTCAAAACGCCCAGTGAAGAAGGACACACTGGCGTTTAAACGCCAGCCAGGGTACCTGGTTGGGCGTTTAACGCCCAAAAAGGTAGCATTTGGGCGTTAAATGCCAGAATGGATACCATTCTGGGCGTTTAACGCCAGGATGGCACAAGGGGGAAGATTTTGTTTTCAAATCAAATTTTTTTCAAGTTTTCAAAGTTTTTCAAAATCAAATCTTTTCAAATCATATCTTTTCAATCAATGTTTCAAAATCAATTTCTTTCCTTTTTCAAAGACACTTGCTAACAATTAATGATTTGATTCAAAATTTCAAGTATGTTGCCTTTCTGTTGAGGAAGGTTTAATTTTTGAATCATATCTTTTCTTGTCAGGCAAGTCATTAGTTTTAAAATCAAATCTTTTAAAATGTTTTTCAAATCATATCTTCTCAACCACATCTTTTTAAACCAATCATATCTTTTTAATCACATCTTTTCAAAAGTTTTCAATCAAATCTTTTTAACTTCTAATTTCAAAATCTTTTTCAAAAATCATTTGATTTCTTTCCCACTTTTATTTCGAAAAACAAATAGTGGTTTTCAAAAATGTTTTCAAAAATCTTTTACTTAATTTTCGAATATTACTTCCCTTCTTCTCACATCCTTCTATTTATGGACTAACACTATTCCTTAATGCAAAATTCGAACTCCATCTTCTTTGATAAGTTCGAATTTTCTACTTCTGTCTTCTACTTTTCTTTTCCTCTGACACCTCAAGGAATCTCTATACTGCAACATAGAGGATTTCACATTTTCTTGTTATCTTCTCTTTCATATGAGTAGGAGCAGAGACAAAGGCATTCTTGTTGAAGCTGACCCTGAACCTGAAAGGACCTTGAAGCGAAAGCTAAGAGAAGCTAAGGCACAACTCTTTGTTGAGGACCTGACCGAATTCTTCAAAGAAGAAGAACCCATGGCAGCCGAAAACAACAATAATGCCAACAATGCAAGGAAGGTGCTGGGTGACTTTACTGCACCTACTCCCGACTTCTATGGGAGAAGCATCTCTATCCCTGCCATTGGAGCAAACAACTTTGAGCTTAAGCCTCAATTAGTTTCTCTAATGCAACAGAATTGCAAGTTCCATGGACTTCCATTGGAAGATCCTCATCAGTTTTTAGCTGAGTTCTTGCAAATCTGTGACACAGTCAAGACTAATGGGGTAGACCCTGAGGTCTACACTGATGCTATTCCCTTTTTCTGTAAGAGACAGCTAGGATATGGTTGGATTCTCAACCTAAAGAAAGCCTGGACTCTTGGAAAAGCTAGTCAATGCCTTCTTGGCAAAGTTCTTT